>NC_056741.1:1000881228-1001003728 GCF_019279795.1 Protopterus annectens | reverse complement strand
GCCTTTTGAGCAGGTAATGTGAGAGGAGTTAGACTTATGGATATGGAACATCTCTAGTAGGGCAGGGTCCAAGATTGTCTTGTAGATGAGACGCAGATCACCTCTGAGCAATCTGTATGATATTGAGTAGAGTGATAGTGATTTGAGCCTGCCCACATAGGACAAGTGTTGGAAGCCATGGATTCGCTTTGTGAGGTATTTCTGTGGCCTTTCCAGTTGGTGCAGATGTTTGGAGAGGTACATACCAGAGAGGGCATTATACTCAATTACTGGTCTAATGAGGGAGGAGTATAGAGAGGTAATAACCTCCTTTTTCTGGATGCAATCCCTTTACTTATGAGATGAACCAAGTAAAAGGCTTTTCTGACCACTGCTGATGGTAGAATGTGAGATTGTTATGTTATCAACCTGAGTACCTAGGTCTCTCACCACAGGTTGTGTGTTTAGGGGGTTGCCATTGATGTGGTAATCAGTAGGGGCCATGTTTCTGCCGAATGGCATGATGGTACATTTTTCTGCATTTAGCTTTAGCCATGACTTTGGCACCAGTCATTAGTTGCTGTGAGACCCTCTTGCAGTATGTTAACATAATTTGGGGAGTCAATGACAGCACCTAACTTACAGTCATCCACAAACTTGGCCAGCCACTCCTTTTGTCTTTGCCTGGACCTCCGAGAAGCAGATGCCAAACAGTAGGGGTCTGGGGACAGATCCCTGTGGAACTCCACAAGTGACAGGTCTGCTATCAGAGGTGGAGGTGTCTATTTTGACCTTGAGGGTTCTGTCAGTTAGCCAGTTGGCCATCCACCTGATGAGATAGGAATTTACACCAAGTTGCATTAGCTTTTCGATGATGCCCGTTTGGGAGATTGTGTTAAAGGCCTTGGCCAAGTCAAGGTAAGCTGTGTGTACTGACTTTCCCTCATCCAGAGCCTTGGCGACAGTCTCAAAGAAGTCAACCAGGTTCAACAGGCAAGATCTGCCCTTGACGAATCCAAACTGGGTGGGGTCAAGTGCTTGGAGATTGCCTATGTCCTTGTTTATGAGATCCATAATAATACACTTCATGGCTTTACAGATCAGACTTGTCAAGCTAATGGGGCAATAGTTTCCAGGGTCAGTAGTGGCACCACCTTTGTGCAAGAGGATTACAATGGCAGTTCTCCACTCTGCTGGAATGAAGCCTGTACTTAAGCTGTGGTTGAATAGGGTGCTCAATGGCAAAACTAATTCTTGCTGGAGATGGTGCAAAATACAGCCTGTGATACTATCAGGTCCCATGGAAGCTGTGTTCTATGCCTTGGATAGGGCCTTTAACACTTGATCTATGTAGATGTGAGGTGCAGGACAAGTATCTGGGATGTCGAAAGGGCCTTTGGCGGGACAGAGGGTGTGAAGTTTGCGCTGAACCTATCTGCTAGCAGGTTGGCTAAGTCAACAGGATCAGTGTAAGTGATACTGTTAAGTACTAATTCGGCTTTGCCATGGAAGTTCCTGACGTAACTGAAGAAGGCTTTGTGATTTCCCTTTGTTTTGGAGGCTAGTTTCGATTCACAATTGGCTTTGGAGGTTTTTACTAATGATCTAATTTGCTTGTTGAGGCTAAGGACGAAGTTTTTTCAATGTGGAATTTGTTCCTTTTTACCCTTGGACAACAGTTTCTTCCTTTTGTTATAAAGCCTGTTGATAGAGGATGTCCACCAAGCAGGTTCTTGTTTCATTGAAAAGCAGGTTTTAGTTGTGTTGGGTATGGCTGAGTCCATGCAGTTGTACAGGTGCTTGTATACTGCATTGTCGTACTGTTCAACATAATTGTCTGCATCCTCTGAGTGGAGTGGTGGTGTGAAGTTACAGATATCCTCCCTTAGGAGGCTGTAGTCAGCTTTCGAGAAGTTTTTTTTCACTTGATTATGGCTGGGGGGGTTGGTAGAATAGAAACTTCAAACGAGACAGTCCAATGATCTGATCTCAGCAGGGAAGAACATAATATGGGAGTGGTGCAGCGGTCACCCATGTTGGTGAGAACCAAGTCCAGAATGTTATTTCACCTTGTGGGGGATGAGATGAGCTGGTCTAGTGCATTAGAAATGATGAAGCTAAGGAATCATTGAGTAAGTGCATTAGTGCAGGAATAGTTCACCAAGTCTGTAGTGGGGTAGTTGAAGTAACCAAGGATCAGGGTGTTAGGGGTACCTTGATGAAGTCAAGTAGATCGAGGTAAGAGGAATGGGTTTCCAGAGTCATGGAGGGGGGTCTATAGCTGGCTATAACTTGGATGGATGTCTTGCCAACTGTCAGTTTTACATGGAGTAGTTCCAGTGCGTCATGCATCAGGCCAGTCTGGAGGTGTGCCTGTCCTTAATGAAGATAAAGACTCCACCAATCTTAGTGTTCCTGACCTCATTTTAGCATCAGAATGTGTGGAATAAGGTATAGCCTGATAAGGCATGGGTGCTCTCTGCAGCCCTGAACCACGTTTCTGTAACTGCACAAATATCGGCATCTTCCAGTGCAAGGAGAGCCTCCAGTGAGTGCATTTTCAGGTTAAGGCTACTAATGTTTAGCAGCATGACCGTCAATTTGTTTTTTGACAGATCATTTATGTTGGAAGATTTGTCTTTGGGACATTGCCTAAAAAAGGCACAATGGCAGAGGCAAGAGCCTTATTTAGAATCTGGAATCCCAGTGGTGACAGGTGGAGGCCATCTCTGGCAAAGGAACTAGGCCTGTCAACCATGCCATCCCAGGCAGACAGACAGATACTGGATCACCTTGGAATGACACCAGAATCTAAGCCAATGGTTGAAGTCAATTATATATATATATATATATATATATATATATATATATATATATATATATATATATATATATATATACATATATATATATATATATATATATATATATTATCTACAGATGTGTGTGTATGTATGTATATATATTTGGAGATGAGGTACAAGTCCTGGTGGAGTTACTGGTGGCAAGCAGAAACCACAAGAAAATGCTAACTTTGGGGATGGCAGCAGAGAATTGAGGCATTATGTCTCTTGCATAAGCAAGCAGTATGCCCTTACTGGCACTCATTGTACACCAGTCCCTGGGCTGTCTTACTAGGCATGAACAGTTGGTGAGGGACTAAATCCAGAAACCCCCTACTCTTTAGGATGATGCCACCACTTTCCACTACTCTGCTGTTACCCTGATGGGAATGAATATATTTCGGGGTGAACAGGGGAATAGAGAAAATGGGGGAAGAGACTCTATGGTCATGAGGGAAGATGAAAAAACAGCAAAAAATAAATCAATAAAAATAACATAAAATATATATATTCCTGCCAAAAGATGAAATTCATTATTCTTATACCTGTACCTTTGGTCCTAAATTACTGTGTTAAGTAAAACTCAAAAACTATAAATGAATAAAGTTAACCCGGTCACCAAAAAGATAAACAACCTTGAAATGAAACAGTATGATGACCCAGAAGGTAAAACAATAAAGCATAGACCAAAGCTGCCACAGGAAACACAAGTTTAATCCACAAGCCACAAACAGTTCAGTACATTTTCGTTTCTCCTACTTCATCAGATGTGGGCTGATTTCAAACCTAACACCTTTTATAAAGCATATTATTTCAATTAACAAATCACCTTTGCTGAGCAATCAACTTGTAATTAAAAAGTACTTTTGTGCTTTTAACCTGATGTTAACATTATTGTGTTTAACATGATAAAAATTTGAAGATGTGTGCCAATACATTACTAAATCACATAATCATATTATAAATAACCATTCACTTTTAAAACTGTGTTCGTTTTGATAAAATGAATGAATGAATTAAAAAATAAATAAATAAATACAAACTGAAATGAAGCCTTCCATTGATGACAGGAATACTTCTGCAAAAACTAATCCATTTAGCACCATCTAGTGGCCAAACAAAGATTTTGCAGGGAACAACAGAATAACAAACCATTCCCTTTTCCTTAAAACATAACTTACATAGAGTTTGTTTGTGTCTTTCGGCTTTTCCCGGTTAGGGGTCGCCACAGCGGAACTCCGGTCCGCTAATGATTGGCAGTAGATTTTTACTTGCCGAGTTGCCAGCCCTGATGCACAACCTTCAACGAAGGTACGCCCATTCACGCATATCTCCACGCAGAAGACGCTCTAGCTGAGAATCGAACCGGACAGCGTCTTACTGTGAGGCAACAACGCTGTTCTAAAAATGCCTACCTTAATATATGTTTTGTCTACAAATAAATACATATGTTGAAAATACATAAATAACATATTACCATTTGATTAGAAAAACTTATTAAAAAACATATTATTAAAATTGATTCAAATGAACATTATAATAAAAATTACTTAGTAAAAAAGCTGTTTAGTAAAATGCATGTAGAGAGTTTTAAAAGCATGTAGAGAATTTAAAAAGCATTTAAAAAGCATTTAGGAAACCTTATAAGGGGACACCAGAAACCCCCTACTCTCTAGGATGATGCCACCACTTTCCACTACTCTGCTGTTACCCTGATGGGAATGAATAGATTTTGGGGTGAACAGGGGACTAGAGAAAATGGGGGAAGAAACTCTATGGTCTTGAGGGAAGATGAAAAAACAGCAAAAAATAAATCAATAAAAATAAAATAAAATATATATATTCCTGCCAAAAGATGAAATTCATTATTCTTATACCTGTACCTTTGGTCCTAAATTACTGTGTTAAGTAAAACTCAAAAACACTGACTGTCAAACTTCTACCTAATATAGTGTTTATTATTTGAAAAATTTGGTTTTGCACCTCATAGCAGTTTACAGATCATAATATAAATGAAATACATATTTCAGTCCCTTTTCGACTATATAGCCAGTCCCTATAGCTATACCATTCGCTTACTGCAGTCTTTGACTATGATTGTGCAAACTCTTTCTGGATTCAATGCCTTTTCCTTTTCCTTCGAAATTATGGTAGGAACCATCATATTTTTCATTTCAATTCATAATAATGGCGAATCAGCTTTTAGTAGAAACATTGTTATATTACAAGTGATATGAGACTTCTGTTAGTGTGTGATTTCATTAGATTTTGGACAGGATTTCTTTATTTAATATTTGGATAATTGCATTATTTTTTTATTTTTTCCTTTTATTATATTACAGTTTGTTGTATCTTAAATTTTGTTTGGTTTTGTTTTAACCTAAAGTTTTTTTTCTTTGGAGTTTTAAAAGTTCTTGGCTAGGATCCTTAGAAACATCAAATTTCCATTCACTTATTGTTAAGGTACTAAATCTAGTTAATTAGCAAGACAAGCTGAGAATCCAGATTTCTTATCTAAGGTTTTAACTGTATTGTTATTTAGCTGCAAATGCTGTCAGACTGCTGTTGGTGTATGACTGCAATGGATTTTTTCCACCCATCAGCCCTGTTCCTGTTCTGCTTTTAAAATTTGTGTCTTTACAGCTGCCCACCCCTTACAGTAAATATAACAATGGAAACTCTTTCAAGTCTCATCTTATCTGCTCATTCTACTGTGCACTGAAAGATTAACTGGGAAGACCCTGCCTTGAAACTCTTAAAGCTTCATTCAGTCTCTGTTTAATATCTCAGTGCACACTGCATTATTCAGAGTATTAATCCATTTTCCATCCTATGATTAAAATCTGTAACATTTGGGAATAGACTACCAATGTACAGCCTAGGAACTGCTTCTCAGGAATCATCTTGGGGTTAGTGTTTCTGTTTTGCTTCTGGTGAGAGAAAGAGCAAGGAGACATTATTTCCTGGCCTTCCCAGAGATTACCTCTTAACAGAAAGCCTGAAACTGCTTCCTGGGAGCCAGCTTGGGAATTAATACTACTGTTTTGCTCCTGGTGAGAGAAGGGACAGAAAGGAATTGATTCCTGCTGGTCTCTGACTGAGCAGTGTGTATGGGACTTCAGCGACTGATCTGGTTTTATTGAGAACCCTTTCATGGCCTTTGTGCAACTTGGCTTTCTTCTATAACCAGCTGCTCTAGGCACCATCCAGTGTATCTACTAAAAGAAGAATATAACAAGGGTACTGAAACCAACAACATCTGAGTTAATATGGCGTCTCCAGAAGCAGCTTGGACTTAGTGTTACTGGTTTTCTTATGGTGAGAGAAGGAGCAAACGATCACTGGTTCCTAGCTGTGTACAGTTGTGTTGAGATCAGCACTATCTCCATTACTAGACCGACAGCACTGCCAGTAATCAACGCCAAATCTCATAGACAGTAATCACCTCCTATCCTCATAGGCACTACCCTCCCTTCAGCTTACATTAGTAAGCACCTGGAACCATGGATTTACATTTTCCAACCATCTCTGTAACCATCTTGGTTAAAATGGACATAATGAGGCAATGTAGCACTAATGTGTTAGCCAGCTAAATCTTCCACTAACACAAACATTGTAGATAAATCCTTGGTGCTCAGAATAGGTCATGCTGTGATGGCCAGTCTTTTGTTTTAAAAGTCATTAAATCCCTTAGCCTTGTATGATGCCATTATCTGCATAATCACTATGCCTCATTTGTATTGGGATCCTCATATCCATGTCATTATGTGGTCACTTTCAAATTCTGTAATATCACCCTACTGCAGTTGCCCTACTTCAGTGTTTGAATCACCTCATTGCCTTCTGTCTATATGTTTCTACTAGCAGCACCATTTTGTGCCATACTATACACTAAATGTCTATGGATCCTGGCCTTAATCATAAAAGAATAAAAACAAATAAACTTAATATAAAAAGACACTAGCTCATTTGATGCTGGGATACATTATTAATAAAGTCTGATTAACATCTGCTAACTATATGACTATGTTATTTATATTACCAGAAGAAAATTCTCTTGCTAATACAATCGTTTACTTATACTTAACAGGAAAATACATTCCAAGCTGTTCTGATCTCAGATGGAACACAGTCATTTATTTTCCTAAATTACGATATCATACAGTGGACAACCGGTACAGCAAGTGGAGGTAACTCTTCAACAGGACTAGGAGGAATACCTGCACAGGTACGAATATTGATTTAATAGTATATACTATACATGTTTTATACACAGTATGTGTATATGTATATGTGAGTGCGTGTGTGTGTGTGTGTGTGTGTGTGTGTGTGTGTGTGTGTGTGTGTGTGTCTGGGTGTATTTGTGTGTATGGGCGTGTGTGTGTGTGTGTGTGTGTGTATGAAAGAGAGAGAGAGAAAGAGGGAAAATTTCTGTCCTGGAGGTAAATTCTTTGTATCTACATAATATCAGTGTTATCACAAATAGAGCATTACCTTATGCCACTTTCTCACAGCAGTAGCCATACAGCATTACAGTGGCACAGAAATGACCTTATATATTCATATTACACCTTTCTGCCACCAGCATTCTTTATTATTACAGTCCTAACAACTATTGATAAGCAGACAGCCAAAAGGGTAGATATGCTTAGTTAATTAACTTTAAAGGTTTTCAGTAATAAATGTTGCTCAACTTTGGTAAATAATCTTTATAAGGAAAACAAGATACATACTTTCTTTGTAATAAAGGAGTACTGTTGCTTACACCCTCTTTTATCATAACTAAAGGAGAAAAGGCCATCTCCAAAAGAGTTTCAGCTCGCTAGGGATCTGATCTCAGTTTCCATAAAGAAGCAAGATGTACCACAGAATAGGCTATCTTTTTGAGAAAACTTGGTGAATGTCTTGAGACAGCTATAAGTATATCTGTAATTGTGATCCATGATCCATGGTAATCTTTCATTACTTTGCTGTTGCCTATAACCCTGCTTAGTTTGTTTTTTGACAATAACTAAAGTTATACATTCTTGCTATTCATTCACTAGTTTCTATGCAAAGGATGTAAAAAAATGTAATGTCACAAAATATTTTCACATCTAAAATAAACTATTATAGAGTCTGTCCTGATTTCTATATTTTATTTTTCAAGACTGTAAAATTATTGTTCTTAAAATCTTTTTGTAATAATTTGGAGCTTTTCTCCCTGGGCCTTTACTGAAAATGGACTTCTACCCAGTAAGAATTTCCCGGTAATCAAATGTCAATAAACAAATATTAATAGTTTGATATTTAATTAAGCATAGACTGTAATACCATAGGGGAAAGATGATACATTTTGCAATAGTCCCAAAGTATACACTCTGCTGGTTGTCATTTTGGTTGTGGGCTCTTCTACTACCTATCTTTACCTTTAGCTTCTTTCTGAGAATTGATAGCCATATTCAGGTTCGATGTCCTTACCAAATATAAAAATGTCTCTAGTACGTGCATATAAAATACATTACATACAATACACTAACTGTGAGGTGTTTACCTGTAAGTGAATCATCTGACATACAGAAAATCTGCATGTAATGGGTCTGTTAGCTCAGAAGCTTGCCTGAAAAAGTGTAAGAAGAAAATATATCAGCATTTGAAAGTGCACTCACTAATGCTACAAGCCCTCAGAGATATCTGTAATATATTTATTACCCAGAAACTAAGACTTTCATGCTGAATAAATACAGCTTGTATTTCTTATTTTTGGCCTTCTAGATATATATTTCAACATAGCTTAATATTATATATACTGCAAATGCATCAGAAGCTTTTACAAAAGTTCCATCATGAAGGCTGCCATATTGATGTGATATTGATTTTCATTGTCTTCTTAGTCTTCCCAAATGCAAGTTTAGTCCCAATAATGTGCTATACATTATAAATCATAAATGCATTTTTTTATAATTTAGCTATAGTAATAGTACTATGTCTCACTCACATTTTAGACAGTCATATGAAAGCAGTATTTGTACCTCTCTTTACTTGTTTTGCTGTGTTCTATGCTTGCTGTAAGCTGGTCAAAGCCTTTCCTGGTCCTGCTAAATTTTCTTCAAAACCAAAGAAGTAAAAAATTAATTTTAAGTGTTCAATGCTCTAGTCCTTATAAATTCTCTCACCTCTCATTACACATTTGCTAGGAGTGAATTTCAGCTCTGATCATACATCAGTGACTATGATATGTCACTACAAAGAACTAGTAAGGCAATTACTTGCAGGTCTGATATTGTCCTTAACTTTATAGTTGCACTGCTAAAAGGAGCACTTCACTGACTAATATTAATCAGTTTGTTATTGTAGTAGTAGTGCAATATAATTTGTATCAGCTCTTCATGTAGAGACTTCCTCCAAATTAACTCTTAAGAAAAGATGGAAACAGTTGCTCTATAATTGTTTAGCTATTTTACTTTCTTAAGCAAGACTCACCCCTGGATTCTCAAAAGCTTGCACGGCGTGCATGATTAGTGTAAGATGAAATTTTGCCAATATGGTGGCTGAGCGATCCACGCACATGCACGTCCAATGTGCTCGATCCCTGTGGCACTAGTGCTGCACGTCCCCAGCCCCCGTATGCAAATCACCCCATTTGCAGGTGAAAACCATGCAAATTAGGTAAATCTGCCATCCAGGAAGCAGGAATCAGGGCATGCAGGACTAGCGTAATATGCAGAAATGTACTCGGTTAGTAATCGAGTATGGTACTGCAAACTCCAAAACAGAGCTATGACAGCTCCAAATAAAGGCTGCATATCATTGAGGAAGCATGCCAATGGCCAAGTAGAAGGCCATTGGCATTGCAAACAATGCCAAATGTACAAAATACAACTTTTATGATATATCCACTGATCAAGGCCATTGAGGCATAGGGCAGTGGTGTGCAAACGGGACCGGTGGGGAAATAAGAAAATAAACCTAAAAAAACAGTCTAACTAAAATCAGTATTCCACCATGCAAGTCAATGGCAGGCAAAAGACAACCTGGCCAGTGAGTAGTGGTTGCTAAGGAGAGAGGCACAGTGTGACACATGCATTAGCAGGCAATTCTATGTAAATGAGGGGAAGGATAGTGAATCCTGGTTTTCCCCAGCATGTGAGGTAGGTCCCAACAGTGTATGAATATGAATAGCTGAGTGCAAGACTAGGAGGTAGGTGACATCATGTGTGGGAATTTCAGGCATACTGTCAGTGGAATGAAGCTCTGTGGCTCGGGGTTGCATTCAGCTTAGCACAGCAAAGCCACGAGGTGTATCTAAACCTGCCCAGCACATGCGACAAAGTGTAAGCGGGTGTGCGTACCGCACAATGGCATCTACAGGAAGATAAAGGAAGTGAACCCAGGAAATAGTAGCAGTGTGCACATTGCAGTACACCGATTGTGCAGCGCACCCCAGGGATGAATCAGAAGGGCAATGGAAAGGGAAAGCAGCAGTAGGAATTTATTCAAGGAGTACTAGGTTCGCTCCCAGGTGAAACGTATCGGAACCAGACAATTACACAGGCAGCAGACCAGCCCAGAATGCCACTATAAACCATGCAACACCTACCCCTCTGTTTTTTCCCACACCCTATACCACCGATGTAAACAAGCAGGGAACTTTTAACACTCACAACAGCAAAATGTTAGGGGCTGTAATAGCTATCATACAACTTGTGAAAGAGGCTGAGGGTGGTGAGGATGGGAATGCTACTGACCAACCCACAGTGAGGAGATGGAGAAGAGTGTACAGAACCAGGGTAACCTACCAAGGGCTACATGAGATGGAGATAGTGGAGCGCTATAGGATGGACAGGGACCTCCTATAGCAGATTGTTGAGCTGTGCCGGCCATGCCTGACACACAGAACTAACAGAGGGGAACCCATCCCAGTGGAAACAAAGGTATGTGTATGCCTAAAAATACTCACTAAAGGTGCCTTCCAAAGACCAACTGGGGATATGATGGGGATCTCACAGGCATCAGCATCCAGGGTACTCCACCAGTTCCTGGATGTCATGGCAGCACATGTCGGTGAGCATGTATATTTCCCCCTCACCCATGAGGCGTTGGCCAGCATTATGCATCTCTTCCACCAAATAGCAGAATACCCTGAGGTAGTTGGTGCAATAGACTGCATGCACATATGCATCAAAGCACTACCCGGTGAGCAGAGTAGGGTCTACATCAACTGCAAGGGCTTCACCTCCAACTGCCAGGTTGTGTGCGATGCCCAGGACATAAGACTGAACATGTGTGCTGGCTTCCCTGGAAGTTATCAAGATTCCCACATCTGGCATCTGATGTAGCTGTACCAGAAATTTGCCAATGGGGACATCCCACATGGTCACCTAGTGGGGGTTGCTGGATACACACTGGAGCCGTGGCTGATGACACCCATCAGAAACGGGCACACACCCGAGCAAGAACTCCATAATGAGGCACATGCACAAACAAGAATCATAATAGAGCATGTGTTTGGGATGCCAGTGCCTGGACACATCCGGTGGAGCCTTGCAGTACTCACCAACTACATGTACCCAAATCGTCTTTGTATGTGCCATGCTACACAATATGATCCTGCGGAAACAGCTGCAGCAGGAGCAGCAAGGGGCAGGCTATATAGCCCCCCACCAATGCCAAGGTCTGCACAGGCACAGAGTGACTCAGAGGAGGAATAACCTGAGCCTGCCCCAGTAGGCAGGAGGCGTGTTCAGTATGCCCTGGCAAAGCGGCAATGCATAGCAAATACACTGACATGGGAGGGACCCAGGGAATAGCACCTCTCTCTGACTCTCACAAACAGTAAAAGGGATGCCAGACATTACACTACCTGTGCCTAACCATGTGTAGGCAGTGTACTAAGTCCATCCGACATAGGCAGCCCTGCTGCACCACCTGCAATACTGGGACACCCACAAGATAAGGGACTTACACATGCCAGTCAAAGGGGGGGGTCACATACCCAACAACAGTCACAGCCAGCAGGACAGGTGTAGACAAATACAAACAAATGGCATACTATGGCCTCTGAATGAGGGGTATGGGTGACCCCCACCCAGGCCTACACAGACAGACGACAGCAGGCCAGGTAGTGGGATGTCAGTTGTGATGGCTACGAAGTCAGAAACTAATGTGTATGCAATCAAAAGATAAGAATGGGAGTACACTGGTATAGCATAGCTAGCACAATGGGTAAGACTACTGACTGAAATGGACTACATGACATACCAGTACAGTCCTAGCAAATGTGTACAACTGTCAGGTATGCCCCCCACCCCACATAGAAATACAGTAACAGTCAGGTGTGCCCCCCCAATCCTGTGCAGAAACATAGAAATAGTCAGGTGTACCCCCCGCTATGTAGACATGTTGCAACAGTCAATGCCAAATGATCGGTGGATACCCTGCAGACATAGCATGCTACCTGTCGGTGTACAACACAAAGGTCAACTGTGCAGTACAAACCACTGGTCATGCTCCACATATGCATAACAGATGGCCTTACTGGGCATGGTCACACACTTAGAGAAATGAAGGCAATGTCAGTCATCCGCATACTGAAAAGTCATACTGGGCATGCTCACACACTTAAACACATGAAGGTCATGTATGCAAACACCAGTGGACCAGACATATCCAGTGGTTGCAATAGTTACTGCAGACACGTCAGTATGCACCACTCATATCTTGCACACACAGATTATAGAAATACAGACATATTTGTAAGGACAACACACCATAATACGCCAAAGGTAGATGGATATAGATGTGTGGAGGATGGTGACTGTGACGAGGAGCCATCCACACCTGTCCCACTGAACACACAGCCAAAGGGCCCCAAACACATCAGTTGCAGATGTCACACACTGCAGTTACTAGTGGCCAGTACCTGTCAGCACCACAGACTATGCGGTCCACGTGCCAGCTGCACAGCATGACTGTACAAGGACATAGTCAGCTAGTTGCCCTAGACATGCATCTGTGACATATGACCCCGTGTGTGGCCACCTGTGGCGTGTCACCCCTACATGAATGGTGTATGGGCCATGCACACAATGGCCACCCCATAGCGGTACCCTGACAAGCCTGCTGAGGTTATCCGATGTGAAATACACCTTTGGGAGAGTTATAGGCCAGTAATCTCTGTGGTGTGTCCCATAACTGTGTACTGCTGTAGTGTGATAGACAAGTTAGGTAGGAGTTCTAATCCCAGACATGGCAACTGTGTGTGTGAGTGTGTGTCACTGTTCGTGTGTGTGTGTGTCTGTCTCTCACTGATTGTGTAGAGAGCAATGCTTTTAGGTTACTCATACCCCTTACATTTCACATACCCAACTTTGGCAAGGCTGCTGATGTCACCTACCTATTAATACTCCCCTGGGAAAGCTGTAGTCCAGTAATTTCCGTAGCGCATGCTGTAACTGCATACTGCTGTAGTGTGATAATGTAGTCAGGTAGGAGGTCAAACCCCAGATGTGGCAACTATGCACGTGTGAGACTGTGCGTATGTGTGCATGTCTGTCTGTCACTGACTGTATATAGAGCAATGCTTTTTAGGCTACTCACACATCTTACAAGTCGAATACCCTCCTTTGGCAAGGCTGCTGATATCACGCAACCTGAAATACATCTCTGGGACGATCGTAGCCCAATAATCTCCATAGCACATCTTGTAACATCGTATGGCCATAGTGTGATTAAGAAGTTAGTTAGGAGTTCTAGCCCCCGACCTGCCAACTGTGTGTGTATGCATGCATGTCTGACTGTGTAGAGAACAATGCTTTTAGGTTACTCACACCCCTTACATTTCACATACCCAACTTTGGCAAGGCTGCTGATGTCACCCACCTAGAAATACTCCCCTGGGAAAGCTGTAGCCCAGTAATTGTATGGCCATAGTGTGATTAAGGAGTTAGTTATGAGTTCTAGCCCCTGACCTGCCAACTGTGTGTATATGCATGTATGTTTGACTGTGTAGAGAACAATGCTTTTAGGTTACGCACACCCCTTACATTTCACATACCCAACTTTGGCAAGGCTGTTGATGTCACGCACCTAGACATACACCTCTGGGAATGTTGTAGACCAGTAATCACCATAGCACGTCCTATAACTGCATACTGCTGTATTGTTAATTAGAAGCATGGTTGGGTTCCATCCCCACACATGGCAGTTCTGGATGTATTGTGTGTGTCACTGTCAGTATAGGGAGCAATGCATTTTAGGCTAGTCTTTTGCAGTCATTTCAAAGCCCTACTTTGGCAATCCTGCTGATGTCAGTCAGTATGAAATACACTTTTGGGCAAGGACTACTCCAGTAATATCCGTGGCGCGTACTGTAACTGCGTAGTGCTGTAGTGTAATATACTAGTTAGGTAGGGGTTCTACTCCCAAACATGACAGGTGTGTGTTTGTAACCCATATCCTATGTAGAGTTGGTTGTGACTGTGGCCAATGTTCAGTGGGTTTTGCATATTTCTTATATGGTGGCCATACTATATATCACAATGTACACTTTACAGGGATAACACATGTGATATGGCTGAGAGGCCTGGGTGCAGAGCCATACCCAAACATGTGACATCAAGGCCAGGCAATCACAGTTAGCAAACCCCAGTATTACCCAGAGCACAATCTCACCCCATGTGTCATGCACACACACATGCCTAGGTAACAGCCAATATGTGGGTAGTACACTGCATATTGGCCACTGATAGTAACTATGGAGTGACAGTGGTGGGCCACATAGAGCATGACACCCAGTCCATCTGTCCAATATGCACATACATGCAGACAGTGCAACTCCCCCATGTTCCCCAATGGACGACTGCACCATCTGTGGTGCCATCACATGTGACCCACAATGGACATACCATGCCTGACAACATGCCCGTATGGACAGATGCCACTGACACCAAGGAATGCTGATAGCATGCACACCATGTAAGTGCAGGGTAAGGCTGCTGGCCATTACCAGCTCCTGCCACAGATCACTGTGCATGCATGTGGGAGGTGTGTACATCCCAGATGCTGTCCATGTCATGGATGAAGGAACACAGACATGGAAAGCAATGCACAGCATTGCCCACACACAGTAGTCACCCAGGTGACCGGATGGGGGATACAATACCCGCCTGTGTGGACAAATGCAGACACTACTCAGAGCAGCCACATATTTGTAGAAGGAACAGGAAGTACAAACAGACTGCGAATGGAGTTGTGTCATGCTTTGTACAGTACTGGTGTTACAGGGTGTGGGTGTACATACTAGTTTACCATGGAATGCAGTCCATCTGCATAGCACACAACTGTGGACCTACCCTCATGCCGGCTGCAGCTGTGCCTATCATGTCTTGTATGTCCACCACACAGGTCTTGTGTCAGATAATACACTGGCAGTGTGTGTGTTGCGTGTTACTGGTACATGGCTACACCCATGGCCGTCCATACCAGCAATTCCCTGACTGTTTGTTACAGACTATCCTGTAACACTTGCACCTTGCGTAATGTATGGCAATAGTTGTCCACATATGTGCCTGATTCCATCCTCTGTCCATCACCTACATACCAAGCTGTGCACATATGTCATGTTGTCAGTGGTTGATCCATAGTGGGCTGGGAGTTTAACACACTGCCATGTCTGCCATCAGCCAACTGCCGTTGTAACCCCCACACATATGGTGGGGCTGGGGCCATATATGTGTGGGTGCAACCTACACAATACATGTGTGCCCTCATGCACTGCAGAGTCCAGTATATGTAACAGTGGTATATGGCCCTGTATTATTGAGTCTAGGGGGGAGCACCAGAAAAGACCTAGGCTGCTACAAAATGTGGTGGTATCAGGGATGAGCTGCCTTAAGGTATCTGGATGTACAGTACCATATACTTCACCTGTATGCACATTACTGACATGGATCTGGGTACTGCAGGACTTCTGCCCCCTGCCATACAAACTGTTCTGTGTGTTGGTGTGCTCATGATGGTGTCAGTTATGCCATGTTATGTAGCAGTTACAACCCATGTATGATGAACAAAACTGTTGGAACATTTAGTGTGGCTGCATTGAGTACAGAAGGATGAAATAGGTTAGGAACTTGGAAATGTGGCTTTTGCAAAGCTTGCAGCCACATTAAATGTTCCAACAGTTTTGTTCATCCGGTAACAAACAAATGCTATAAGTTCTCTGGTTTTGCTAACTGTAACACCAAGAATGTTATATACGTTGGCACTTGTAATTTGTGCCAAGCCTATTACGTAGGAAAGACCAATAGAAAGTTTAAGGAACGGATACTTCGCCACCTGTTAGACATCAAGAATAAAGTGGTAACCAATGCCCTATATGGACATGTATCTGAAAATCCAGGGCATTCATTTAGCTTTATGGTTATCTCAAATGTGACTACTAACCTCCGAGAAGGAGACATTGTCAACAAAACTGAAAAGGAAGAAAGCAAATGGATCATGAACCTCAGAGCTAATTTATTTCCAGGGCTCAACAGAGTAGTTCCTATTAAACCTATTTTGAAAGAAGCCTAATTAAGAAATGAAATGGAGGCTTAAGGAAGGCGTGCATCTGATTGCTGTATGTGATTGGTTGAGCAATTAAGGATCTTTATTTAACAGCAGTAAGTCAGGTCTACACACTAGGATCTGAAGAAGGTTTTTTAACTGAAAGCACTTATCCTGTTTGACCTGCAACTTGAACAGCACAATTTGTGCTTTTTATTTCTTCGTTTTATTAAAGCCTACATTTTAACAGAACTTCTCAGTGAACTTTTCATTGTGGTGGAAGCCTTTTTTTCATTTTACTATTCCTGCATAAGGGTATGTTGCAATGAATCCTGTGACACCAGCAATGTGCAGGGTGTGTAACAGCAATATTATGAGTATGGCCCTGTGTTCCTGCTTCTGTTCTCCACATATATGGCTGGCTTTGTCCTGCTGTGATACGGTTAGGGGTTGTTCGGTATTGGCCTATCATAATATACCGCTAGCATTCCTGCTATCATCCCGGACATATCGTGGACTCCCATGACATTTGTTGGTCAGGGTCCATACATGTGACAGATACATAGACATTATCACAGGTAATAAATGCCCCCCTAGGCCTTGACTACGGGGTGTGACTGGCGGCTGCTGAACTACATCTGTTATTGTTTATTGTTACCTATCTTGATGGCAAATCCTTTGTCCACAGTTGTACGAATTGATGGGCCTGGCCTGGACAGCATAGTATGTTATATAGCTGCACTGTCTGCATCTACTTTTCTGTGTGGCCCTTGCATTCCTCACTGATTAAATAAGTGCAGATCTATGTGCTGTCGGTAATGGCATACATTATTGTAAAATACATCATTAAAGGTTGTCTGTGTATACATATCTGTGTGTCGTCTCATGTTCTTTGAATAGTGAGTGGGCTATGTGTAATTCAGTACTCCTGTACAAGAGTAAATGTAATTTAGTAGGTCATACAGCAAAACGATGTTGTTATACCGATTTCACATGGAAAATAGAATGTGCTGCAGTGGGACTCAAACCGAGAATGCGTGCACGATAGGCGGATGCTCTGCCCACTACACTATTGCAGTTCTGCATAATTTGCATATTTCTACCTTAATGTCATACCCATGCTCCCCTTCCCGGGCCTCCGAGCTCCACGTACACAGCATCCATCCATTCTGCAGTTGCTAGCCCTGCTATACCACACCTCCACACATTTCCCTATTACTGTCTCGATGCAACCTTCTGCAGGCTCTTCATCCATTTAGTCCATGTAAGTTCGAGCCTACCCTTCATCCACCTCCGATACTGGTGGACACATCATTGTGACCCATAAAGTCTGATGTGTCCTGGCAGGGACGGACCTGTTGTTGTGTCACGAGTACACTTTGCTGGTCTACACTGTTTCTCCCACTGGTAGCATCCTGCCAGGGTTTTGAGAAGCAGCAGTTTGCTCACACACCAGAACAGTCTCATCTCCTGCTTCCGTGGATGAAACACGCCCTATTCCATGCCCTGTTTTCCATCCCTCTCTTCAGTATTATACAAGACTACTGTTTTCACAGTATGCATGGACAGGAACTGTTCATTGATACTCATAGACTGCTTGGAATATTCTGACTGAACACTGTGCACATGTTTGCTGGTATTAATGTACATACTTACTTACATTTCCTATACTGTTGACTGACTGTGCTGGATGATATGTTTGTGATAACAGCAGCTGATTGTATATCTGCCATGCCTTTGTGTTAACTCACTTGGACTATAGTGTGCAGGGGGGGGGACTGGGAGTGCTGATTATGTTGTTACTGGCCACAATGAGGGCTGTGGGCTACAGCATGCCTAAGGCACTGCAGGGGAAGGCAGGGTATGCGCAGGTGTGTGCTAGGTTTACACTGGGTTGGCCTCCACATTGCTTAATCAGTGTGGCCATTGCTTACCGTCGCCCAAACAGGCATACTCCCGCTTGCTGCTGCATACCCCTGCGTTACTTCATGTACATGTCAGTATTATACATGCTTAAGTCAGGTGTACATGTCAGGTATGGCTGTTCATGAAGGTCATTGTAAGGTTAAGTGGGATTCCAGTTTGCCATTTCTGGATAGGTTACACTCAGGTATTCGGGTTCGGTTTAGGTTTAGTTATGCGATACTTGTGTTGTAGAGTAGATGTGAATAGTGGAGGTGTAGGCGGGTAGGTGAATGAGGGACATTTTAACTGTATAGCAGGCTGTTCGACTGATTGGTTGGAAGCAGTAGTGCAGGTTTGCAGGTTTACAGGGTGTTGGGATATGTATGTGAGGCAGGACAGGAGGTGTCAGTGTCAGTAGTTGGTGTAGGGTATGGAGTGTTGGGGGGGTGGACCAGGTGGTGAGCAAGTGGTGATCCAAGTGTGCTTGGGTTTTCCTTTCGTGTGTTATTTACATGTGTAGTCTGGGACAGCTGCGGTAATACACCTGGGTTGGGGGTTCCAGATTCTGCCAATATAGTTGTGTGGAGGGTGTCACCTACTTGTGACTGTGAACATTACTACGAATGCAACAGGGATCGATAGGTAAGTGGTGTTATTGGGCCACACAGAGGGGCTGATAGTAGGGGACATGGCCAGGGTTGTGCAGGACAGCTGACGGGAAGGTCCATAGCTGGCCATTTCTTCTACAGCAATGGCTGTGTATATACCCTGCATTTGGGAGTAGGTATGGACACTCACACCCCTGGGTGGGGGTGAGGACAGCAATAATGCCTCATGATGCCAATATGTTCGGCTTATATGCCTACAGTGGGGTGTTGCGACCATGTGTTCTTTGGTGTCATTTAGTAGATTTGCAACAACACATCTGGTTATTCCGCCCATTGCCCTGTAAACTAGACATTACTGCTGTGGGACTCATACTGGGCATGGCTGCTCGTTAGGTGTCGGGTCTGCCCAATGTACACTATTGCTTACATCCCTGGGGCGGTCCACATAGAACCGCTCCAACCAACACCTGCATGCCTAGGCCCATAATTACATACCCATAGTTCTCCACCTGCACCTCCTCTTCGGCACTCTTCCTTACTCTGGGTGCAGTTCGGGTCTGGCTACACCAGTACACACTACCCACTCCCAACTTCTCGGGACCCATCACATATGTTGTCTCGCCCCATGGATCATCAGGCTTCCCCAACCTTGTAGTCTGAGAACATGTGTTCCCTGCCGTTAGACATCTGTGTAATGGCTGGAAACCCGAATATGCATAGATATTTTGGGTTATCCCACAAGAAACATTCTTGTCTTTGTTTCAAGATTAGACTTGGCGGGTCACTCCCACTGGTAGTATCCTGCCTGTAGTCTGTGAAGCAGTGGTTTGTTTACTTTTATTGTGTGTTTGTATGTTTCACCTGTCTAGCTTGTGGGGGGTTAATGCTATGTGTTACACATTTGTTGATTGGACCCCTCACCCCCATTGGCATGGCCTGTGAACATATATAATTCTTAACTGCTTTATCATATATACACACACACACATATATACATATATATATATATATATATATATATATATATAAAAAAAACGACATATGGATGCATGGGTGTCTGCATATGAATATATCTATATGTGGGCATTTATATATATGTCTGTCGATGTATGTATACATTTGTACTACAGAGAGGGAGAGGTATATCTCCATGTAGTCATGGGTGTATATGCACACACATACCTCTACATATTTACATCTACATCTGGTTATACCGTTCTTTACATGTAAAATAGACTGTGCTGCAGTGGGACTCGTAGCGGGAGTGGCTGCTCATTGGGCGGCGGCTTTGCCCAATGAACACTATTACTTACATCCCTGGGGTGGTCCGAATAGACCCACTCTAGCAAATACCTGCACGCCTAGACCTATAATTACATACCCATAGTTCCCCCACCCACACGTCCTCTACAGCATTCATCCTTACTCTGGGTGCAGGTTGGGTCTAAACACACCACTACACACTGCCCACTCTCCACTTCACGGGACCCATCTCGTACGTTGTTTCGACCCATGTGTCATCAGGGTCTCCCACCCTTGTAGTCCGGGTATGTACACACCCCGCCTTGATAGGTCATTGCACGGGCTTCCTCCTATAACAAGACAATTTTTGGAGTATCCCGCAATGGACACTCCTATCTCTGTTCCAAGATTAGACTTCTCGGGTCCACTGTGCCCCCCCCCAGTTGTATCCTGCCTGTGGTCTGGGGAGCAGTGGATTGTTTACATTGTTTGTGGGGTTTTTTGTAAGTTTCCCCTGTCTGGCTGGGGGGGGGGGAGTTCATGCTACGTGCTACACGTTTGTTGCTTGGGCCCCTCACCTCCACTGGTATGGCCTGTGAACATATGTCATTCTTAAGTGCTGTATCTTATCATGGCTATATATCTGTGTATATCTAAACACACACACACACACACACACACACACACATACATATATATATATATATATAATATACATATATATATATAGATATGTATATATATATATATATATATATATAAAACGACATGTGGATGTATGGGTGTCTGCATATGTATATGTGGGTATTTATTTATATGTCTATCTATGTATGTATACATTTGTACTACAGAGAGGGGGAGGTATATATCTATATAGTTATGGGTATTTATACAAACACATATACCTCTAAATATTTAGCTACATATCCTGTAATGTTGAGTGGTAATGCTGGATACTGTGTTTCGTGTGCATACCAGCCAAACGTGTGCCACGTATGCTTTGCGATACCTACAACTAAATCCGTTAGTGTACACAGAGTCACACGTGACATCTATTGTTAGTACCAGGAATACATTTGTCCCGTGCCGGACAACCCACACATTGGGTATTTAACCTTTGTCTACACCCAGGGTTACATAGGTACCCCTGGCTATGTGCGTGGTCTATTCCGTGTGCCACACCTAGGATGCTTTGGTTGGAACATCATATGGGATGGGTCCCGAGGGGGGTGGGGGGGCAATGTATGGTAGTGTGGTAGCTAGGTAACCAGGGTAGGGATGGTGGCTGTGTGTGTGCTGTGGGTGGGGGAAAGCAGTACTGTGGGTTATGCATGTATGGGTTGTGGATGGCCTGGGTTGGATGGGCCTGTACTGCTCAGCCTGCCTAATGGGTGGGGGAGAGGGGTATGTGATGTTGACATGAGACACTTAACAGAGGGCTAATTTAATTCCCTAGTTCAATGTCAGACATACAGTACTATGAGTTTGGTAGTGTATTGCAGGGCGGACGTGTTTGGCTGGGCGGGGGGTATGCAAATTCGTACGTGACGTATATTGTTTGGGGCCTCTCAGGCCCATTGATGGTGCATGTGGACATATATGTTTCTGTTCATCTACCATTGTTATCTACAGATGTCTGGCCATATATACCTCTGTGGGTATATATATTTGCTTATATATTTCTAACTATGTTGGAATATATCTACGGAGACATATATCTGCGTACATATGTCACTTGTGTATATGTGGACATATAGATGTTGACATATATATGTGTAGTTGTCAGCATTTGCATGTATATCTGTTCCTCTATATATATATATATATATATATATATATATATATATATATATCTTTGGATATTTATATATATGTATATATATATATATATATATATATATATATATATATATATATATATATATGTGTGTGTGTGTGATTACATCTATAGATATGTTATATCCGTTTAGATAGTGATATATTTGCACACACACACACCCATCTAGCTGTAGGTATACATTCTCTGTACTGTTGCATGACTGGGCTGGGGTTATGTTTTTGACAGCATACAGTTTCTGCATATCTGGCATGGCTTAGTGGTAAGTCATTTTGTGTATGGTGTGCATGCTCCTTTATACTTACAAATATACTCTTACTTTAGTACTCTTATGCAGCTTTCTGTATTTGCATTCTCTTCAAGGTTATTGTTTTCTAAACACATTATTTGGATTTTTTTGCACAGCATAAAGCTGCTGTGGTTTAGAAACTTTCTGCATTTTTTGCCAGCCCAGTTTCTGTCCTTCCTATAGTTATCTGCCTATCTATATGTATATCTATATATTTACAGATTTACAGTATACAGATATGTATGTGGATATATATTTCAGTATATGACCATAGCAGCCATTTTTATATATCTGTCACCAGACAGATTCATGGTTTTCTTCACAAGTCTTTGGCAATCTTCTTTTCAAGGACAATGCAAAGGACCAACACCAGTACTGACCCCTGTGGAACCAGGATGGTAATTCAGGAATTCATCTAATGGAGTACATTTACTATAATTTTCTGTTTTCTTCTAATTAGACACATCTCTATGCATACTACTAGTTAATGAGCCAGGCTAAGACATTTTAATTTATCCTGAAGTATTTTGTACAGTGCTGTGTTCATAGGTTCATAGATTAGTACAAGCCTAACTGCCCTTGTCAGCCATTTTAAGCCTAGCTGATTACCCCATGTGAGAATCAAAACCTGCACCTTGTGTCTTTAAGGTAAACACCTTAAGCATTATGCCAGTCTCCCCATAAATTAGTACCAGGCTAACTCTCCTTGTAGGCCATTCCAAATCCAGTCAATTATCCCATGTGAGAATCAAGGGTCTATATTAGATCACCGAACACTTAAAAAAGCAAACGGTGATTAATAGACTCTATGTAAGCGAAAGCTTACAATTTCGAACTGTCACAACAGCAATTTTTTTCTAGGGGAAAAAAAATCGCTGTACCAAAAAAAAAAAACATACTTTAAACATTAGATTAATTTGGGGGCTTCACCCCCCCACACCCCCCCCTACTTAAATATACCAACTCTGAGACTGCACTGCAGTGCTGAAAACAGCAAAGTAATGAAGCGGCTAAGTAAATTATTTCCCAGGGAAAGAAGTTGCTCTGATATTTTGCCATTTGAGGCTTTTGAGTTTGACCAAGATGCATTTGAAGGAATGCATCTTCGGTCTTCAAATAGGGAACCGAGAATCAAACCCTGCACCTTGTGCTTATAAGGTGAACATCGTAATCACTAGTCCATCCTCCTACCCTTTTCTAAGCAGAACATATCTACAACTTTTTTTTGTCAATTGCTAACTGAGTTACCCAGTCAAGCAGCACACTGAGATTCATCTCATTTTAATTATCCTTCTGTATTTTAATTGCCCAACTGATGTGAAGCCATGCTGTCATATACCTGTAATGAATTCATAGTTCCCCTTACAGTTCCCTGAGTTTTGGCTGCCTAAAGCTCCAACCAGAAAACAAACTGTTCAAAGCTTCAGCTCATTAGAATCTCTTAAAATGTTTTTTTAAGGGGTGGCATCTTACATCATCCCTATATGAGGGATTCTGCCTCTGTTGCCTCCTCTTTCTTAAATATACTCTCTCTATAGTTACACAATCATGGAAAAAAGAGAAAGTGCCCACAATACAAGAATGACTGCTGGTGTACAAAGTGAAAACATGCTAGCAGTGGTTCAATATGCGAATCAACGTTTAATGACTTCAGTATTAATAAATTGAAATCAACAAGTTGAAACCTCATCCAGGTTAAACCCTCCATGAATATAGAGGTAATAATTCAATGACTGGCTTAAAAATTAGGTCTAACTGCTAAGGAAGCCGTTTTCAATGTTTGCTCACCTTCCACTTCTATGAAATGGAAGTGCATCAGTCTTATGATATACAGTATGTTGAAGATACTAAACTATTAAAAGATTTCTCTTTGGTCATAATTGAAGGGTGAATATCATTATGCCTTATTGCTTTATCCAGCTGCACATTTTCAAGTTATTTCACGACCATTCGCTTTGTGAAAAGACTAGGATCATTCCAAGTTTTCTCACTATTTCTGTTGGCGAGCTAAGATAAATCTCCCTTCTCCTTCTCTCTAACTACTGCTAAGTACACATTCAGCAACCCTCTCTGCCCAGCCCTATCAGTTTTCATAAATTTCACAAGCCCCTCTTTGATGTTTCACTTTAGTTTGCAAACAAACTCTATTTATCCACACACAAATTGTTGGATATTTTGTTATATGTATTAAAATTGGGATAAAGGATATAAGGCATGTAACTGCCAGTCCCACAGGACTACAAGTTACTGAAGGGAACACGTGCATCTTACTTCTTCATTCAAAACCCATCTACGTTAGAAGGAAAGTTAAATTAATGATACCTGGAAGGGCATTCCCTTCCTTGCTAAATAAGTAACTGTTATTTCCATCTTGCAATATAATGACTGTACCATGGCCATGATTTAATGTACAGAAAGTATTTTTGAGTTTGATATTTCAAAAAGTAATCATAAAAAGGTGTGTCATTCTTTGTGTTTTGATTACATAAATGCAAAAAAATTGTCTTTTAAATTTCCATTAACCATTTTTTATCTTACATCTCACTCACAAACTAATAATATATTTAAATTTTAACTTTTTGTTCAGAATAAATACATTTCTGAATCAACATAACTTGTCTCAAAGCTGATAGCTTTGAATTCAGGAGTTTGAGTTGTATTTGACTTAAGCTGGAACTGCTGAAATGCCATTAAAGTACAGTTTATAACATTTCCACATGCTACAAGCAAGGAAGATATAAGAGAGTTTACACGTTGAACCTTAAAGTAAAGGATAAGGATGAGCTAGGAACCATAAAAGAGAAATTTAAAGCAAAACATCAGGCAAAACAGCTACTATTTGATATGAACTTACTGCCTGTTATATAAATGATCTAAAAGATCCTGAGTGCCATTACCTGCATGGTTCATTGACAAAAGGTAGATAATCTGTGACACTGAAATGACCAACAATAGGATTAAAAGCCATGCTGTTTGATAATATGAGCTAGCACTGGATTAAGCACAGTATGTGTGCAGAATGAGTGAAACTACAAACACACACTTGAAATTGCTTGTTGAAAAACTAGTAGGGTATGCATACCTGCATATAGGGAGTGCCTGTGCTACCATGATTTGTGGACATATAGGGAAAACATTAGCACACTGAGCTCTGGTAGTGGAATGTTTGATTTAGAGACATGATAATGAGCCACTAATGAGGTTTTTCACTGTGCAGCCTTAGCATATCTTTGAAATGGAGATTCTCTTCATTGTACTAACTGACCAAAACTCAGTCCTTACTATAATAAAATTCATAGAAATTTGCATAATCCAATATAGATAGCTTTTGCATTCCCTTTTTAAGACAATATAGTCTTTACCTTACAACTATTACTAGTCTAGTTAGAGCTTGAAAGTCTACTTTATCTTAGTTTTAAACTCCTGCTTACACAATCCTCACACTTGTCCCGAGTGAAGTGACTTTGCTGTAGTGACACTCTTCCCTGCTGATTGCATGTTTTGTGCCGTTTGGTCTAATTCCATCAAGGCCTAATGCCTCTTTTTTCTTGTCTAGTTCTATCTATGGTGCTTTATTGATAGCAGTTTTCTCCCCTAACCTTGATCCCATTTCTCACTCTGTGTTGAAACTTACTAGTTACTTAGCTGGGCAATATAAAATGTTAAGAAACTGCCTTTCTCCATGCTACCGAATCGGTCTTATCAGCCACATTTCACATGAGATTCTGCGATGATGGCTAATGAGCTGCTTACGCAGGTCATTTAAATAAAACATAAATTCTATCTGGTTGGCAATGTGTATACAAACAATGCCTTGTATGCATGGGCAGACTTATTTAACAATAAGAGTTGTAAATGTAATATAAGGACCAGATTATCATAAGCCAACCCAATACAGCAGTAAAGGAAGAGGAACAAAGACTACAGTCTGCATTAAGCAGCTTGGTTCACATTAGTATGCTGTATAACATAATGTCAAGGTATAAGGACTGTCCCATTATACAAAGACCCCCAATTAATATTCCAAAACGTGCACGCTGATTGGTCAGCGTGCATGTTGTAAATCAGACTTATACTAATGGAAAAAGTTATTTTTTTACAGCAACGGAGAACGCAAGATCTCTGTTGCTGTTTAGACAATGTTTCGCTATATTGAAGGAGTTTAACATAGCGAGACAGCTTTAAAAAAAGTAACAGAGATCTTCCTTTCTCCGTTGCTTTTTTTAAAGCTGTCTCGCTATGTTAAATGGGTTTAACATAGCGAGACAGCTTTAAAAAAAGCAACAGAGATTCTCTGTTGCTTTTTTTAAAGCTGTCTCGCTGTGTTAAACTCCTTTAACATAGAGAGACACTTTGTAAAAAGTAATGGAGATCTTGCTTTCTCTGTTGCTTCCACCCACAGCTCTGATGTACTGCGTAAACATATGCATGCACAGTACATCAGAACTGCCACAGAATGCCAAACAGCTGCAGAAGGGCAGCAAGGAGGCATTATACAATGCCATTATTTAAGAAAAGTAAGTATTTTTTTTCTTAAATAATGTCATTGTATAATAGCAATAAAATCACTTATGGGTGTGGGCAATGCTGGAATTGCCCACAGCTGTCTTTGTTTGGCCACTCGGGCTTCGCCCTCGTGACCAAACCACACCAACTGTGGGTAAATCCAGCATTATCCACACCCAGGCGTGGGTTATTCCTATAGTATTATATGTCTTAAGTATCATGAATCACAAGGACAGCATATCCAAATGTAGGAGAATGCTCCCTCACATTATTTTATGCCTTTCCTTTTAGTACAAGGCAAAATGCACAAGTTCTTTATACTTTACTGTGTCGTGAGACATACTATGGAATAGGAGTTTTATGAACTAGGTGCACCTATCTCGGCTGGTGTGGTAAGGTGAAGTAACACTTGGGGACTTATGTCATTTAGAAGTTTTTAATTAGAAAAGTTTGCAAAAATCATGTATTTATACTCATTGTTTTTAAACAAAACAATATATTTTAAAGTTTATCCTGTAGTGAATAAATGAAATGCTTGGAAGCTGCTTTGAAAATAAAGTCATGAATCTGTGATAAGTGAATGAGAGCCATCTCAACTCTAGCAGTTATTTTACCAATTATAATCTTCATTTACAGTTATCCTGAATAGCTCCCACATATCTCTGGAAAGCACAGACATTTCACATTTTGTTTTCTGCAAGCTTTAACATAGAAACACAGTGGCTTAAATGTAAAAATGGTTGCCTTACACTATTTAGTTCTGCATGATGTCAATGTGATCATAAGACTCTACATTGAATGGTTCAGTTTCCTTCCGCATCTCAAAGCCATTGATGAAATGACAATTTTCCTGATTGCCCACTGGTGTAAGTGCTAAGTGAAAGTGAGCACAGCATGTGCGCGCGCGCGTGTGTGTGTGTGTGTGTGTGTGTGTGTGTGTGTGTGTGTGTGTGTGTGTGTGTGTGTGTGTGTGTACTTGCGTGTTTTCAGCCTGAGATATTTGCTCAACCTGTTTGCACTTAGTGTACCCATTAGCTCTGGAATAGACTCCTTCTCCCCAAGACCCTGAAGTAGATGAAGTAGACTATCAGATAATGAATGAACATCCCCCAATAAACATCATCATTCCACCACCAGTTTGTAATTATGTAGTGGTTTAACCCATAGATGGGAATTCAGAAAGACTTTTGCCAGTGCAGCCAAATTTATAGCAGAATAGCTGAAATTCTTCACAGTTCTTGATGTGCATTCACAGAGCCACTGTACCTGATATCAGTTCATAAAGCTGCTCTAAGGTTAATGGATTTAGCCCTTTCTAGACGGGTCTCAGAGATGTTGCCAGGATACCAGTGTACCTTAGTAAGCCATCCTACGGTATGCCAGCACATTGCATAAGAGTGGTACTTCTGAAACCTAAACAATTAGCATCCATGCAATACAAGTGGAACAGTATTTACATAGGTCACCAATACATAGTCTGCAGATATAAATGAAATATAATCTTATAACCCTGATTGCACTGTCTGTAGGCTCTTCTGTCACATGCCATTGGTGGACAGTGGATCGACTCATCACAATCGGTAGTAAAATATCCTATCCCTCGTTGTTTTCCAGGAGAGAATGGTGGCACATGTACAAATTCACATTGTCATTTCATTTCTGTCCTCCAAACTCCACAAACCAGGCTTCTGTGCACAAGTCATGCTTTCTTCAGTTCTTGTTCCCAAATCACGGGAATCTCTCCCTTCTTTACTTAAAGATCATCTTACTCTATATTCTAATCAGAATAAAAAGCACATTACAAGACTCAAGGAAAGCACAGTTGGCATCTGTCTCGTCATATAATTTAGCTTGTTCCTACACTACTTTGCTCTACATAGCTTGTCATGACTCTACTTTCATTGTGATTCTAACAGCATTCCAACTTTCATATTCACTCTGTATATAATGCATGTATATACTATGTTTTGTCAGTCACTCTGTATATAATGTTATATGTCTAATGTTGTTATACCCACAGGCCAATTCTGACATTCACTCCATATATAATGCATGTCATTCACATTGTATATAATGTCACATATCCATTGTGTTTTCCCCCAGGGTGAGACTGAAATAACCGTGGTTAACAAATTCAAAATAAAATAAAATACTTGTGTTGTCTTTTCTTATGATCTGGGGACTATTGGTCTCTTTTTTATGTTAAAACCACTTTTAATAGTTTTATAATTCTTATAGACCTGACTAGCCATTTTCATCTGAGAAGCTCAGTAGGCCTATACTGGGAGCCATGTGTAGTGGGTATGCAGGGTTTGATGTTTATGTTAGCATTTATCATTTTCTCATGGTCAGACTTTAACCACAAGACTGACTATATGTATTCATTTTAAATGTATTGATCCACCCCTATTTAACTTACAGGAAACTCTAGCAACAAATGCTGCAATTTCCAAAGCAACAGTTCTTAAATTCTTATCACAAAAGCAGTTTAAATCACATTCTAACTCAGTCTAAAATGCACTTGTGTATCTAGTGTATTATCCATGCATATCTTATATATCATCTGTTCTGCCTTTTTAAAGAAGTTTTAAATGGGGGTACCAGTGGCATAAAAGTTTTACTATTAATTTTGTTTGATTAAAATGTAAATATTTAACACGATGCTTAAGATGAAAGTGACATAGCAACATGTGCACAGTTGAATCAGTTACCAGCCTTTTGCTTTTATTTTACAGGCTGGTTTTAACAGTGGAAATTCAACATATTATTTCAGCACCCCAGGGTCCAGATCTCCAAGCATCCTGAATATTCAATCAACAAGCAATGTCAACATTCCAGGCCGATGGGTATTCAGAACAGATTTGTTTAGTGTTCCTGGAGGCTGTGTTTATAATGGTAATGAATAATTAAACAGATTTAGGGTTAGTTTTATTACTGAAATGTGCAGGTATTGCTACTTTATTTATGTTTTCATAATGTTCTTACTAAATTGTAATAACCACAAAAGTGGATATAACAGGGACTTGTAGGATTTTATATTTTCTTAACATACCTGACAGCAGCAACATACATTTTGGAAATAATTCAAAAACAATTGCTAACAATAACATGGACTTCTGACTAACAGACAGTTGTACTCTAAATGACTGGAATTTAAAAGTTATCATTGGACAGCACAGGTCAACTTGGTAAGTGTAAAGGTGTTGAAAAAGCCATAGGTACAGCCAAATCTAGGCTTAATTAAGCTCTAGGGCTGTTAGCCTAGTACACACCTATGAACCTATGAACCGAAGTCAGAAAGGCTAGCTGATTAGGAATTTTACCAGTTTTCTTTCTTTCTTTCTTTCTTTCTTTCTTTCTTTCTTTCTTTCTTTCTCTTTCTTTTTCTTTCTTTCTTTCTTTATTCAGTACATTAAAACAGATTAAGCAACACCTATTAGTACATATGATTGTCCAAACAAAATAAGAATATTAGCTACTATCCATCAACCATTACCAAGAGTCTTTGGGACCACATAATCTTTTTAAGTCTGTGAGCTTAACAGTGCAAGTTATAAGGAATATTATTCTTCCAGTATTGCCATTGTATTTTGCACAATCAGTAACCACTGCTTTTCCAAAACATTGAATAGTCTTAATGTGTCCATAATGTCAAGAATCCAGAATAAGTGATTGGATAATGGGTGTATAGATTTCCTAATTGCATGAGTTATGGCAGAATCCATTCTGTCCCACAATGGCTGGACCTTGTCACATACTCTTAACGTAAGTATGTAGTTCACAGAGTCAGCATTGCATCACCTTTAATTACTGCTCCTCCTAACCTTGTTTCATACATCTTAGGGAAATAAACTGTCACATGTGCACCTTCTAGAACTATGTAAAAATACAGCAGGAAGAAAACTATGTCTAGCTCTTAATAACCAGTCTTGGACCTGCGCTTGATCAAATACTGTAATATTTAATAGTACATCCAACTGGGTATGTGCAGTCTTGGACCTACACCTGATCAAATACTGTAATATTTAATAGTACTTCCAACTGGGCATGTGCAGAGTCCACATCTATGCTTCCTGTGTTCACTAAAGCTTAGCATACAATGGAGAGCAGCCAAGACGGGGGGGGGGGGGTATCCATCTCTAGCTTAAATGTTAAAGTTACATCAGTGGCAACAGCTAGTATAAATTGTTTATAGGATATATTGATAAACTGAAGTTACTGTCACCATTTACACTCTAGATTTGGATATGTCCCATATACCTCATCAAATGTTAACCACCTAAATTCTTGTGCTAAAGTCAAAATCAGACCAGTATACTGTATACCCTGAGTGATCCAGAGATACCAAGAGATACTATCATTATCAGTGCCTGCTATGGGATTGTCCCATAATTTTCCAAAAAGCTAAACTGACCATAGAATGTAATACTGCTGCCCTAAGCCACTCCCCAATTTGGGGTGCAAAAACAAAAAAGAATAAAATAAAATAAAAAAAGACCCTCTAGTATTTGAGGACTTTATGCAGTTTATATCACAGACAAAGTACTGAAGCACTTCAGTCCTGACTGCAGATGAAATACCTGCATTTAATTGCCAGTAATGCTCTAATGACTGATTGGCAATTGACAACGGTGACCCCTAACACATTTCACCCAGGGTGGCTGCCGTCTTTATCTTATCTTAGCTATTATCCTCTGCTGTTATCAGATACAATCCTATGAGCCTCCAGTTGCCTCAGCAATTCCTGTTAATAGCCCCAAACCTTCCTGCATTCACAGTATGGAGCACTGCAACTTATATAATGTGTGGGTACCATCTCAGATAATACACATATCAAATGTGATGTACATCCAGCCTGAATCACATGACCATATCAAATGTGATGTACATCCAGCCTGAATCACATGACCCTATCAAATGTGATGTACATCCACCCTGAATCACATGACCTTGATAAGCAGCACTGGCAAACAGGGCTAAAGTCAGAAGCCCATACCATCCCTAGTCACACTGAAAAATTGTTTCTACCTGGCTATTTTAGGAGTTTGGTCATTTCAAAGAAAGACTGAAATCACTGACTATAATTAGGAAACTAATTTGCTTTTGCTAACTGATTGAGGATATCTAGTCTTATACACATATGTTAGGAGCAGGAACATCTTGACTGACAAAATCTTAACCATAAAATTCACATGAAGGGATTTTCATGTTCTAATCTGTGAGTGAGAGGAGCTAAATTAGCCCGTATGATAGTGATAGATGCAATCCCACTTAGATAGCCAGAAAGCCCTAAAGTGTACTCCACCTAATACCCCAGTTTTGTATCATTGTTCACAGATGGACACAGGGAGTGGAGTATGTTGACAGGGAAAAAGAAAGAATGTTCCCCTTTAGTAGACAATCCTGATAATTTAGTAAACAAAATGAACTCAGATAAAATGTCTGGGAGAACAATGTCTAGTAGTGAGATAAAGACGACATAGTCTTCCAAAGTTGTATGCCCCAGCATGGATAAAGTTGCCTTTATGGAGATTCTTAATGTTTTTTCCACATGAATTTATAATGTAGGCTACATTGTGTACCCCTGATGACTGGCCCTATACAATGGAAATGGCTCTGAGTGGGTAATATTAATAACCACCTGTTCTATTGGGTTGTCATACAGAAATTAATACTACTTCCCAAATTACATGCTAAGCCCCATTTTGGCCATCGCCAGCCATAGAAATTACTACCACAGGCTGTTTGAAAGGCCTCATTGAAATCTATGAACAGTCAACTGTAGGTTAGGGTGAAAACTGCAAAAGCTGCTGAACATTTAGAAATTACATTTCTAAAGTTTCCAGTTTCTAATGTATTTTACATGAAACACCTTTTTTATTATTCATATCAGCACTGATCTATAAACCAGAATACAGAGAAAAAACTCATCTTGTTGCTGTTAGCAATATGACAGATTTTCATAATTCTGCATTTTCCTCTCTAGAAATGTGGCTGTATAAAAAGTCTGTGAGTACCATTCCTACAGATAGACTGCACCATCCACATTGTGAGTTTAGGGTTGGCATAATGGTTAAGGTATTTACCTTACAAATGCAAGGTACTGAGTTTGATTCTCACCTTTGAGAAGCATAGCTCAGCTAAATAAGGCCCCCTGGGGTCATAAGCTTAGTAACTACCTATGTGCTCAGTGTGCAATATCTGCTATGATGGCTTAGTGGTTAACTACTGTGACTGTAGTGTCCAGGGTCTTGGGTTCGACCCTTGCAGAGGCTGTTTATTTAACCTATAATCTAAGGGGGCGGCGAAAGCCAACACATTCTGGTGAGGCTTATAAATGCCTCCGGGCAGATAGCCTAGTACCCACCTATGAGAAGAGGCTTTAGTGTGCAGTATCTGAAAAGGCAAAGGTTGTACTTAGGGTCATTTGCAATAAAAAATATAAACATAATCATGAAGCTAGCCATAGCCATGATACATAAGCAGTGGTGTACAGATATCTTTAAAGGGGGATGTGGCATAATGGTTAAAGTGTTTACCTCACGGCACTAGGTACACGGTTTTATTCTCACCTTTAAAGGAAAATTGACTCAGCTCACAATGGCCTACAAAAGCAGCTAGCCTAATGCTTACCTATTAATCTTTGACTGTTATTTAATAGAAACTTGGGGACCACATAAACAGTAATCTAGCCTTTGATCTTCATGTGTCAACAGTAGTGAGGAAATATTTCTATGTTGTGCAATTTATAATCAAAGGTATGGCATCTAGGTCCAAAGGAGGTCATTGTTCCACTGTATTCTGCATTCATCAGACCTGTCATCAAGTACAATGCCCCCTGTGGTGTATACCTACCAGGTACATCCAACCATTTGAATGTCTACAGATGTTCATTTCTAAAATAGTACAGGGTGTAAGTAACATGTCCTATGCAGAACACCTCATATCCCTGTTCCTGTACTCTATCTTCTATAGGCTGCTGAGGGGACATATATGCCTGGCAAATAAGGCATTGTAGGACCCGACTCTGATGGAGCTCCTGCATAGCAACAAAACAAACAGCACCAGAATTATCCATTCTACAGATTTAAACCTTACCTGTAATATAAATAGGACCTGTGGAGACACAGGTATGTATCCCAGAGACTACCCCTTCCCGGGAACAGGCTCCCCATCCATGTGAAGCAGAGTACCTCTCTAACTCAATTCAAGTATAATTTGGACAACTGGATGGGGAACAGGAAATTCATTCCTGATATGGCACCTATGTCTCTAATGGACACAGGCAGCCTGTAAATGGTTCATCTCTCAAGCCCCTGCTTACAATTATCAAGGGTACCAGAACTTGTCAGAGATTTGGGATACAAGGCTAGGCTTAAAAAGGCTCCAGTGGTCATTAGCTGAGTACACGTATGAACCTTTATCAATTTTCTTGTGGTCTACAAAGCATACCTTTCAACCTCTTAGCTCAAAATATCTGGACAAGGCCAAAAATAATGGGGAAACAGGGTCCAAAAAACAGAGAGAAATTTTAAATATTTCTGAAGGATATGAAGTCTGAAACTCAAATGTCTGTGATTACTTAGTGAACTCAATCCTCAATGATTTGCCAGAAAGCCACAAATTTTATGAAGAACAGATTTAAAATATGAGGCAAATATCTGGACATTCTGCAAAAATCTGGACAGTTGAGATATATGGTACAGACATTTTTTAATTTTATTTTTATGTTAAATGAATGCTACTGCAACACTAAATAATATCTGAATCAAAAATAAATGACTCCTAAACATTTTCAATTAGTACAAAATATACTGCAGGTGATAAGAAGGAAATTCAGTTTTTAGAAGATACATTATTCTAAATGATATTTTTTCCTCATGTTTAAGGGACTGAATGTTTTTCAATCTACAATGAAATAATGCTATTTTATTTGGCTTCTAGCACAATTTTTGAGAACCGGTGATGTATTCTGGGAAGACAGTACCTGTAGATCGAAGTGTAGATGCTCAGAAAGCAATACTGTCATCTGCCAGGATGAAGGTTGTTCTACTTATGAGCAATGCCAGCTATCCTCCTGGTACTATGTTTGCCAATCAGTTGGCTCAAAAACATGCTCAGCATCCGGAGATCCTCATTACTACACTTTTGATGGGCAGCTGTTTCATTTTCAGGGCACCTGCACATATGTGTTATCAATGCTGTGCCCAGACAGGCAAGACCTCACCAGCTACAGGATTGAAGTAAAAAATGAGAACCGAGGAAATGTAATGGTGTCCTGGACAAGACTTGTGAGGGTGATAGCTTATGGAAATGAAATTACCATGACTCGAGATAATACAGACCAGGTCTTGGTAAGGCTACGTGTTTTAACTACACACTTTTTGAAACAGTTTGAACTTTGTTATTATAAGAGTGGTGACTAGTGAACCACATTTCTTTCACTATTTCATTTTTAACACCCTGATCTGTAGAAGAGAAACCATTAATTGCCTTGCACATACTGAAATTAAATGCTGTAATAATTTTGTTTCCTATATATGTTCTTTACCATTATTCTCTGAAACAGTGGTCCTATACATTTACAGTGGCATTCACAAAACAAGTTATGTTTCCTGTTGTCAGATTGTCTGTATGCTAAAGTTGTTTTCTGAGCTTTTTGTTTCAAGTCTAAATAGGTACGATTTTGCAATCCAGTAAAGAATGTACAACATCCCTTTAGAACCAGCAAGACTATGGATTACTGTGAATAAGCAAATGCATGCATGTGTCTCTGTCCATCTGTTTGTTGGCCTCTGTAGATGTCTGTGTATAAGTGTGCAGATGTATTTGTATGTGCCTGCACCACTACACGTGTGTGTGTGTGTATGTGTTTGTGTGTGTGTGTGTGTGTGTGTGTGTGTGTGTGTGTGTGTGTGTGTGTGTGTGTGTGTGTGTGTGTGTGTGTGTGTGTGTGCATGCATGCTTATGTGGTGCATAGTCATGTGAACTGAATACAATCAGTAAAAAGGTTGCAAAGCACAGTACTAACAGGCTACTATTCAGAACTTGTCTTGCTAGTAAATGAAATAACTATTTACTAGGGTAACATATGACTTTCATAAGCAGGCATTCTTATGAGAAACAATTAAATAGAAAGGAACATTTTGGACCTTTAACTTATCTTAAAGAGATAGAGAAATTATAATGTTCATATTGGAAAAGTATCTGTTTAATTTGTGAATAAGGTAAGCATGTTAGCCAAGAGACATTTTCAGTCATAACCTTGATGAACCAGTAAAATACATTTCTGAAGGAAAGGAGAACAGAGAGGGTGAGAAGAATTATATGGACAGTTATTTTATTAGTGTCACATATCAGTGGTAAACACTGAAGCTTCTCAGCCTGAAGCCTGCCTTGTACATATTCAGCTGACAATTTCTTACAGTAAAAGAACAAGCAACATCTATAATATTTACTGTAAAATGTTCCTAAATAATTTAAGTGTATATTCAGAATATTAAGTGGTAAGTGGTGTATTACTATCTTTTATACATCTGTTAATGTTTGTTTTACTGTTGCAGGTAAACAACATACGATCTTCTCTTCCTGTATCTATAATGAGTGGGAAAATCCGGGTTTATAAGAGTGGCTTTTCAATCACCGTCCTTACAGATTTTGGAGTGGTTGCCAGCTATGATGGATACCATTATGTCACTGTTTCTGTACCTCTGAGTTATTTCAACTCTACATGCGGACTGTGCGGCACACTAACTAATGACAGGTCTGATGACTTCCTAACATCATATGGCACATTGACCCACTCAGACCAAGAGTTTGCCAAAAGCTGGAGAGTGCCTGATAACGATACATTATGCCAGGATGAGTGTAATGAGTTATGTTTAGAATGTACTCCTGAAAACCGAGCTCTGTACTCTGGAAATAACTTCTGTGGTATAATTACCAGTCCTCATGGTCCATTTAGCACATGCATCAGTCTTCTTCCCTCTCAGGATGTTCTGCAGAGTTGTGTATATGACCTGTGTGCCACTGGTGGTTACATGACAAGTCTGTGCCAAGCCTTGAATTCGTATACTGTTCGCTGCCAAGCATTAGGGGCACCTCCACAACAATGGCGAACTCCAGGATTCTGCGGTATGTTCTAGAAATCTATGCTGCTATAGCTGGAATATTTAAAGAACTTCACAATGTTCAAAAGTTTTGTTAATGGGAAGAAAGGCAAAAACAAACTTTCATAGGTTTTGAAATATTCCAGGGGTGTTAAAGAGAACACATATTGGGTGACATACTTTGCAAAACATGACTTTTAATGTTATATACATATGGTTCCACTTCATATCATCGAAATTTCATTTAATCGAAATACAAAACATCAAGACCAAATCGTCGAAAACTCAAATCATTGAAAACTCATAACATCGAATCTCAAATCATTGAAAACTATAAAGCAACTAGAAATAACATCCCAGACACTTACTACATTTATGCAGCCTGCACTTCACCCGTAAATAATATACCAACTCAAGTGCACTACAGTGGGGTTAGGAAATTACCTTTTCCCCACTGTAGTGCGACCTGGAGTTGTTATATTTATTTACAGGGAGAGTGGGGTGCAGGGGGGCTTGCCCCCCTGCATAAATGTAGTAAAAACTCTGTGGAATGTTATTTCTAGTTGCTTTATAGTTTTCAATGATTTGAGATTCGATGTTATGAGTTTTCGATTTGAGTTTTCAAATTGTCTTGATGTTTTGCATTCGATGAAATGAAATTTCGATGATATGAAGTGGAACCATATATATATATATATATATATATATATATATATATATATATATGTATATATATATATAAATATATATATATATATATATAATATATATATACACACACACACACACACACATATATATATATATATATATATATATATATGTATACACACATATATATATATATATATATATATATATATAGATAGATAGATAGATATAAAGGTTCAGCTGTAGCAGACAAATATGTATACTATGTGGTTGAATTTTTGTTAAGGCATAGGAAATCTACAAATTAAATGAGCACTTTTTGTGTGTGCATGAGGTGGTTAAATTATTTTACTACATATTTCTATGCTTTGTGGTCCATGAACTCTTGGGGTATGTTTCTAAATCACAAAGCCATTAATCACTGCCACATAAGTATTTTTTTTTTCATTACAACCTATACTTTTGTAATAAAAACAATACCAAAGCAATGCTGCTCATCAGTTTTATAAATTTGCTTATTGCAGAACAACAACAAAGCACCACAACAATACAGCACTACAACTTAAATAATAGTCTACAAATAATGCTACTGTATTTATTTAGTGGATGTTACCGCTCTTTTACATAGTTACTGTTTATTTTTCTTCCTGTTTTTTCTTACCATTATCTTTCCCTCTTGCTCTTTTCCTTAGCCCTAAATTGCTGTGCATTCCCAGCATTCACGACACTGCTACAGCTCCTTTTACTGCACAAAAATTCATCTCTATGAAACCTAAAAGATACCATGGGTTTATGCTGCTCTAAAGAACCAAACACTATTATATGTATGTTTTACCACATAAAGATTATTTTGAAAGCTGTAGTTTATGATAATCCTTAACTTGCTAAATACAAACACCCTAGTCAGCAGCAGGGATTTTTTTACTCTATTTCTTTCTCCTCCAGTAATATTACAGTAGCTTGCTCTTGGTACTGGATTATAGTTTTCCCTCTAGTCCTTATTGTAATTTAGTCACCAGATGTCTTTTGAATTTTATATCTTCCCTATAGACTCCCTTCCCAACTTAAATACATCTTGTTTCACTTCTACCATTCTATTTAGTCATAGCCCTGTTACTGTATAAATTGATTTAGGCTCTCAGCTGCCTATACCAAGGCAGTCTCACAAATATTTACAATAACAAGTGTTATAGCTTAATGGACAAACAAATATTACTAATAAGAAGCCTGTATCCACGAAGAACAATAACACACTGGTGAAGCAAGGCAAACGGGTTCAACAGAAGCACACCAGACGTAGAGATTCCTTAACGCAAATTTATTTTAGTACAGGTTAAGACAGCGTTTTCGCTACTCAAAAATGGTAGCTTCTTCAGAGTGAATGAGTAAAAAGATAAAACACACTTTATAAAAAGCAGCGGAGTGTTTCGTTGATTACATCACTTCCTAGCTGCATTCAGTTTAATTTTAAAGCGCTAGTGTCACCACAAAAGCTACCATTTTTGAGTAGTGAAAACGCTGTCTTAACCTGTACTAAAATAAATTTGCGTTAAGGAATCTCTACGTCTGGTGTGCTTCTGTTGAACCCGTTTGCCTTGCTTCACTAATAAGAAGCCAATAGCTCAGAACACTTGATTGTTTTTACTTGCACATACCTGGAATTTGGCTCTTCCTGCTCCATTCACCCTTTGCTACACTTGGGCTCACTCCACTCCCCTACCCTACCCCCATTACCACCTACCCCCAGGCTCCTAACCTTTATACCTAACTAGCCACTCCCCTAAGCCTCTCTCTCACATCAACCTCATTTCTATAAAGCCACTCCTCTTCTCATGCTCTTCAATCCAGATCACTATCTACCTTCACTCCACATCACCTCACTTACACAATACCCAAATTGTACTATCACATCAGGCTAATTACCCCCTACCTAATCCCTCCACTCTAACCACAACCTGCATAAAGTGTAGCCACACCTACATCTCTACTCACTCCTGTTAAGATACCTACTAAAACTTTGCAACAATACAGCAGCACTTTGTCTGAGAAAAATGTGGCCCCTAACCTTTACATTAATAATAAGCCTCGCCAGCACCTTAAACTTAACCTCCTACCACTATACTAGCAACTCAAAATTTCAGAATAAATCCCCTACCTGTTCTACCCATTCACAAGACAAACCAGCCTTCTCAGCAATATTGCCTTCTAGCTACATCTCAAATCTTGACCTTGCCACATTCAAAGTAACCTCACACCAATTAAACAACAACATTTCCTCAAAATATAACACATCCATAATCAAATGCCTAAAAATATAATCCAAATAGCATCCCACATCATACCTAGCAGATACATGCAACCAAACCCTGGCCCTACAAACAAGAGCAACCCCCCCCCCCTCCCCCGCTACCAGACAAATAACATTCTAACCTTCCGCATGAAATCTACAGATCTCCTTATACTCAACATAAACAAAAGCAGCATACTGTGCAAAATACCAGAGCTACATGCTACCTTGGCCCTTTACACCCCCAACATAATCCTTTTCACAGAGACCTGGCTAAAACCACTAACCAATAATAATGACTGTTCCACCTGGTTAGAATGTTCTTAGACAAGACAGAATATCCAAAAGAGGCAAAGGCATTGCTCTCCTCTTCAAAAACAACCTGGCCATTGAATTGTTAGGCAATGAACACCCCAAGTTCAATAATACAGAAACTATGTTCACTAAGCTGAAAATCAACTCAAAAAAACACTTACATATAATTGACACCTATATACCTCCTGGCAATAATATTAACATAGTAGAATCCATTCTAGACTGGACATCCCAAAAATTTCCCCAATAAGTAATCATACTAGGTGATGTTAATATCGATTGGTCCTCCTGTAACTCGCTCCACCCCACTAACCACATTAACCTACATGGTTTCACTCAACTAATCAAAACACAACACTGGTAGATAATGCATCAAAAAAGGAGTCCATCCTAGGCTGTATCCTTACTAATAGACCATCTCAATTCTACCTCTCAGGCTCCCTCTCAGGTACCCTCAGCAGCTACCTTCACACCTTTATAATTAGACATCAAGTGAATCCATTACAATCCTCCACTCTCCAACAAATCCAGTATACAAAGAATTTCAAAACTCATGACTACATATTTGCACTTAATCAATGCATCTGGAGACCACTCTCATCTCTCCCCCTAGAAAGTGTCATATAATACTTCACTAAAACTTTTATAAACATTCTAAGTCATCTTGCCCATATCAGAAAAGTCAGAATTAAATCCAACTATGCCCCCTGGCTGACCAGAGATACCCATCTTCTACTAAAACAAAAAATAAATCATAGGACTTGTGGTGTCAAAATAGAACTCAAAGTAATAGACAAGCATACCAGGCACTAAGGAACAAAATCAAAAAACAAATTAGGACAGACAAAAGGAACCACTATATAGGCATTCACACCAAACACAAAAATAATCCACAAAACTTCTGGGCTGCCATTAATAAAATCCTATAGCCAGGAAAGACCAGTAATCCACCCCTTAACATTGACACCACCACCAATAATATTGCCACCCATTTCAACGAACACCACCAAATCCATCGTAGCCCTCACAAATAGTAGTTCTCCCACCTCACATCCAAACCTATCTTCCATACCAGCAGACCAAAACCTTTTTCTCTTTACAGCCTGTTGCAACTAGCATAATATATAAATACCTAAATAGGCTTAAATGCCCAACGCTGGCCGCTGACAAGTTACCTGCAGAACATCTAAAGATTGCAGCCAGAGCCATCTCTTACCCAGTCTCCATACTCATTAACAGCTCTTTATCAGAACAACACATTCCTTCTGTGTGGAAAATTTCACATATAATGCCACTCCACAAAGGAGGAAACTCTGTGGAACTGTCTAATGACCGTCCCATTGCCATTCTATCTCCCTTATCTAAAATCCTCAAAATAAATGTATACATTCTCTAATAATCTTTTCACTAATAAATTGCTAACTAACACTCAGCATGGATTCTGCCCCGATCACAGTACTACCACAGCACTTATTAGCTTTACCAATACAGTAAATCAACATTGAAACAATGGTAACCTAGTATCCACTGTATTCCTAGATCTCTCCAAGGCTTTCAGTATTGTCTCTCATCCCAAATTCCTTTCTGCTCTCTCCAATTTTAATCTCAGCCACTCCACATTAGCTTGGTTTCAAGACTGTCTAACCAACTACCAACAAGCAGTAAAATGGCAAATCTTCTAATCTCCCCTCCTACCAATCACCCTAGGGGGTCTCCTAAGGATCCATTCTTGGACCTCTTCCTTTCAACATATTCACCAACCAACTCCACAAATCTACCCGGCATTCCACTCTAGTCCAATACGCTGATGACTCCACTCAAATCTGCTCCACCCCATCACTCCCTCAACTTCAGGAATTGACATGTGTCCTTTACTGCTGTTGAAACCTGGTTAGCCAACTCTCAGCTAATACTTAACCCCAATAAAACATAGCTAATGATATTCTAATCTACTAGAGCCTTTGACCGCATACCACCATTCACAAAATTCTCAGCCAATAACATCCCATCACACCTGTCCAACATATGAAACTTCTAGGGGTTGCCATAGATCACAACATGAAATTTGATATGCACATTGTACAGACAATAATGAACATCCATAAAATGCTTGGAACCCCATATAGATGCAAAATGTACTTCAACAATGACAGTAAAACTAGTATCACAAGAACCCATCTACTATCAACGCACCTCTATGCCTCCCCCATGCTCACCAACCTAAACAAAGCAGACTTTAACAAACTAAACACCTGCTACAATAAAATAACTAGGTTTGCTACTGACTCACCCTCCAGGACATATCACTGCATAGCAATCAAGCAGCTATCCTGGCTAGAATTACACAACCTGCTTGCATATAACCAACTTACAATATCCCACCAAATTCTATATTATCCTGATAGAGTTCCTGCTCTTCAATGTCTACTTAATATCTACTCTAACAAACAACAATGAAGATCCACCAATAAAGCACTGGCTGACATAGGCAAAAGCAACAATAGCTGTGGGACCTCCTTGTTTTCCATTTCTGTTGCAAAAGCCTGGAATACCATCCCCATAGATATTAGGACTACTGAAAACAAAAATAATTCTAAAAAACTCCTCTGGTCCCATTTACATAGTTCTTGGTTATGTAATCGTTCTGACCCTGGGTAGCTTCATTTTATTAGATCATATCATATACCTTAACATTCTATGAAAGCCTGCAACAACTCCTTTCTATACTCTTAATCAATCAGTGTGTGTTTACTGTACAACCACTGATGGAGGTAACCAAATGACTGAAAAAAAATGTCCATTCAACTGTATTGTTTATTGCAACACACTGTGCTCCTTATAGTATATTTACTTTTTGCTACTTTCTTGGCCTTGAAACTGTACTTTATTTTTAACTCTGTACTGTACTTTATTAATATGTGTACTGTATTTACAGTATTTGCTATACTAATCTTTATGGAGCGTTTCTCCCCAGAGCTCCGTTGAAAATGAGATCCATGCCCAGTGGGACTTTCCCGGTAAACAAATGTAAAATAAAAATAATAATAAAGATTAGTCAGATGGATTAATTTTATAGAGTATCTTTAATTTTTTATGGGATATTGTTTTTACTTTTTCAGCATCATGCCTCCATCACAGATTATAGCTATTAATCAACTAAGTAGCTATGCTTATCAGCTGTTGGTAGAGTACAACAGCTGTATGTGTATATTTTATAATGATTTTTTTTGCTGTAATTTAACATTTTGGCAATTACATAACTAATCTACAATTACTTACCCTATGTTAATACAGCAAAATTAGAACTGGAACAAAATGTGACGTAAGTGCCTCCTGCCTGCCCATGAATATTAATGCCATAAAAATGGCTCAATACATTTTGGCTTCCAAGTTCAGAAGCAATATTTAAAACTTTCTATTTTTTTAAAGCTGCAAAATACACTTTTCTTTTGATACAAAAAGTATTTCCATGAATAAAGATGTTTGCAAAAGCCTTTTTGTGTGAAAAGTTTGTTTCACACCTTTAAATATCATCTTTAACAGTGGAGGCAGGGACGATGGATGTGCACATCCAGGAAGGAGGTAAGTGGGCAGTCACATGGGGGCACACTAGCATGTTGATCTCCCAGGTGAAGGCCAGAGAAACAACAGGACACAGTGCTGCCTGAGGGTGGATACGTACGGCATCCTGGTGATGTCAAGCCCTTTACAGATTTGAGGGATCAGGTAGCACTGACACCCATTGCATGTCCCAACTTTGCAGTGTCACTGAGATGTGTAAGTGGTAGGCTAAAGTAAAGCATACTCCCTAGGCCAGTGATGCACAACCTTTTTGTGGGGAGGGCCATTACACAAATTCTTAATGCATCTGCAGACCACCTCAAAACATAGTAAGTCGTTATGAGTTAACAATAGGTACAGGCAGGGTTGCCAGTTTTTTGACGAGCCAGGTAGGGACAAAAAAAATGTCTTTCACACTAAGTGAAGACCAAAAAAAAAAGTCTTTAATGCAGAACATCGCAGTTCTGCATTAAGAGCAAGTAACTCCGTGTTTGCCAATTTTTGATTGGCTCATTTGGGCCAATCAAAAAAATTGCACAGCAGACCCTCTTTTGCTCGATGCGGAACATTAGGCAGTTAAACATTAAACAGAATTAGCTCCGTTTTGTGATTTTTTTTTTTTATTGGCTCTTATACCATCATACGGGCCAATAAAAAGAAAAAAAAAACAAAGCAGAGGCTGTTTTGCTGGAATTTTAACTTGCAGTGCAGACTCGGGATCAGGCTGCTGATCCCGGGACAGTCCCGCACAATAGGGATGTCTGGCAACCCTGAGTACAGGTGACTGGCATTTTTACTTAAGACAGCAGTCATGAAATTGTCTGCTTTCTACATCAGCTTTGCATTTAACTTTATTCTGGCTTGCAGCCATGACTTATTACAAACTCTTGCAGAAAGTTACTACTGTTTACAGACTATAAATTATAAACAAGAAAAAATAGTTACTTCCACAGCTAAAATTAGAGGTGTGCGCAACTGCAGTCAATTAGATAAGTAAGCACGTGCTGGAAAGTTTGCATGACTGGAGTAAGGCATAGTATTTTTTCACTTTTTTTTTAAATTTTTTGATTACTCTCTGGGGGCCAGATAGTGTTGTGTAGAGGGACGGATTTTGTCCCCAGGCCAGATGTTGTGCACTACTGCCCTAGGCAGTAGCATGACACTGCATTTGGGCATTTCAATTTCCTTGCTGGCCTAAGCTTAACACAGCAAGTCCATGGGTGGACAGAGAGCAAGGTAGACACAGCAATCAAGGATAATCATCAGGAGCAGCTAATGATCAGTTGTTAGGGAGAAAAAAAGAGCAAAAAATATTCTTCTCTGTTAAGCACATAAACAATAAATATGTCTCAATACATACCTTCATTTTTTCCAGTTCAGTCATTCACTTCTGTTTCAGTAAAACTCTCTGTTCACCATCTTCCTCACAGCATTACTATTTATTCTACCCCCTTTACTCTCCAATGAGACAAATGCAGAAAATAGTACCTACCACTCAAAATATGTATTATTGATAATGCCATCTTCATTCCTGCTCAACTATTACTTAATTTAAGAATTTCTGTCTGGCTTCTTTTTTTTCCTATTTGAATTATAGTCTATCCATCCACTCCCTTCTTCTCCTATTCAAAGATGGTGTGCCAGGGCCTTCAACAGAGTCATCACTTCTGTATTTTGGCCAATACCCCTTTCTCATCCTTAGCTTTCACTTGGAACCTCCATCCAGCATATGCCCTTCTGCAGCAGGCCTGTAGACCATCTCAGCAGAATGAGTAACCTGGACCATCTGCTGTATGCCCTTACAATTCTCATTTATGAACTTCTGCCTTCATTACAGGCAACACACTCCCAGTTTCATCATCAGCAGTTCATGAGCTGCTCATTCCACTATTACCAGATAGTTTCAGTTACTTGAGAATTGCCACTCTCTGCAACCTCTTTCTCTACTCAGCATGCCTTCCTTTCTTCCTTGTCAGTGACTTTTTCATCTTAGTCTCTCTTCTCCTCGCCTGCTATAGTTGCACTCAGCCTCCTTGAATACCCAAGTTTTAATGATATATTTTTCATTTTTCTTCTTTTATGCCATGCTTAACAAAAAAATTCTTCTATGCTCTAATATCTCTAAAAATGTTGTAATTTGTCACTGCTATTTGTCTTGCCACTGGATTGCTAATTGTGTTTCTAACTTTGTAAACTTAACTGATTAATAATTTTATATTATCAATGTATAAAATGTCAGCTTTTTTTGTACTGAGGAAATTTTCTCCCCATGTCGTCACTAAAAATGGGCTCTGAATGGCCCAGTGGACTTTCCTGGTTAATAAACTGCAAATAAATAAATACAGGAATAAACAAATAAATATTTCCATGAGCTGTACCTTGCTACACACCACAGGTGCATTTTTCAGTCTTACATCCCTGAAATTCATCTCATAAAGTCTTTCTGTCTCCCACCCAACAAGGGAAAGGCCAGCACCTACCTCTCCATGCCCCCTCAGTCTTGATTGGATACTGCATCCAGACAGTGTCTCTGACTTGCTTAAGTCACTGCATTATCTCTCCAGAATACTGTCTATATTTCTTTAAAAGTAAACAGAAGTCCTTTTCCATCCTCATTTTCAGACCCCTTCTTCCTTTGTTCATAATTAACTGTATGGATCTGTACTCCTTACATTTTATTATTAAATTACATGGGTTTCTACCTAAGGATTATACTCGGTTTTCTTTCTATAATGAAAGTAGTATAATGTGGTCAGTCTGGGATATGATGCTGTACATAGCAGACTAACAGCATCCTACCCTGTGCCTGGAGGAAAATGTTGAATTAGACTTACAGCTTTGCGATCTTAGGATAATGTCCAGGGTATATTAGAGCTGTTTCCTCCAACATTTTGCTCCATTTTCTTACAGTTATGATTCTTTTCATCATTATAACTGCACACCAGGAGAAGAGAACTGGATAACTACTGAACAATTTGCACAGACAAGGATGATCTGCATAAAAGAAGAGTTCAGCCTTGATAATATTTGTGTCCACGGTTCTATCTGCCACCCTCCCTCTCCTGCAAGAACCCAACATCAAACCAAATGGCCAGTCCCAACCACATCAATATCTGCAGGCACTGCATGTTCTCTAAGTGAAGTTTGTAATAGTGTAATTATACCAGTGTACCCTGCCCTCCCTCTCTGCTCCATATCGCCAGGCTGCTGCACACTCCCCATTGAATAACTTGCCCACTTTTCTCACAACCCCCTCCCATTTATCTTAGGCCATATCTGTATTAGCTGTCCCTTTCCTACTTCTTTTCCGGCATTGGACAACATCTGTGCTTTTCTCAAAACACTGTCCTCTATTTTCAGGTTCCTCCATCCCTTTGTTGCTGGAACTTGCACCCCCCTGCCCCTCTCACTTGTACCTTGATCAGTATTTCTCCTTGTCCTCATAGCCCCCGATCCCTACCCAGCTTTTGTTCTCCTTCCCTATCCTCCTGTCTCCCCTTTCTCCCTCCTCACTCTGTTCCCCTTAACAACACAAACTACAATAACAAAAGTGAGATGACTGTTTTCTCTGTATCTATATTCTCACCTCTCCCTAGCACTGCATAGTTTTGCCTCTAATTTTACATGCTTACCTTTGGTCTTACATGCTTACCTTTGCTGATTGTTTCTGAAGGGCCCTGAGTCTGGTCTCTGATTCAACAGATTTCATTCTTCCTCGCTACGCTTGGGCTCAATCAGCTTCTCTACCCTACCCCCATTGCCACACACCCCCTCTTTCATTACATTTATACCTACCCAGTCCATACCCCGACCACTCCCCAACAACCTTCCCAGAATTCTCACTATCCCCATCTACAAACTCCATCACTCTCATCTCTTTTCACTCCTCTCCTCCACCCACCCACATACCATGAACTTCCTCTTCTCCATTCTTACTAATAATCTGCTTCTCCACTTTCTTTTCCTCACCTACAACTCCACTTTCCTCCACTCATACCATGTCAGACACTTCCAATCACCAACACTGCCACTATCCACACTCCACTCCCAATCCCACACTTATAGTAACATTAACCCACAACTCTTCAATCACACAACTTCTCTCTTCTCACCTCTCAAACACTTACACACCCACCATCCTATTTCCCCACCCTCCAAATACCACAAACTAACATGCAAACTTAGACATCTTCTACTACACTCTGTTACATAAATTAAACTCCAGGATGACATCCATCCCAACCCAGGTCCCAATAACATCAATTCTCAACACCTACTACCTTCATGTCCCACTCCTACTGTCTGTATTCAATCTGTCACACATTCACATCTCTACCCCCCCTTTCATACAGCCTCTAACTTCGATCTGCTCCTTTTAAATTTCAACCTCCATAGCATCATAAATAAAATCAGTGAATTCCATGCTGCCCTATCCACCTACTCACCAGATATAGCTGTAATAACTGAAACCTGGCTAAAGCCCCACATTAAGGACAGTGAAATTCTCACAATAGGCTATAACATCATAAGATTAGACAGAGTCAACAAATGTGGAGGTGGTGTTGCTGTTATGATTAAAGACACCTTCAAATTAGTACAACTAGCCTGCACCCCTCCTGATCTATCCAACTCTGAAATATTGACTACCCACCTTGAAATCAACCCTAACAAAGCAATAATAATCATAGCCACCTACCTTCATCCTGGCAAAAACCTTCCCATCATAGAAAATCTACTTTCCTGGACAGCTGCCAAATTCACCCAAGAAACTATTGTGCTTGGTGACTTTAACCTAGATTGTCACACCTGAAACAGCAAATAACCCATCTAACATTGTAAATCTCTTCACCTTCACCCAAACAATAACCTGTCCAACTCGTATAGACAAACACTCCAATGAGCAGTCAACATTAGACTGGATCTTAACTAACAAACCTAACCTAAGTTTCCTAGCCGATTGCCTACCGGACTCCATCAGTGACCACTATCCAACCTTTCTTTACAGGAAAAGCATGAATATCCAAAGCAACATCCTCTTTAAATACATCATGATCAAGAAAAATGTCTCCCCCACTACTTTTAACCTCCTTCTCCAACAATGTAACTGGACCCCACTTAAACACCTACAGTTAGATGCTGCTGTTCAGTACTTCAATGAAACCTTCCTTACAATTCTTAATAATCTTGCCCCCACTGGAAAAGTTTGCACTAAAACTAAGCTCCTTCCATGGCTAACCAAAGACACCAAACTACTAATGAAGTGCAGAGATAAAGCCTGGTCAGCTTACCATACATCCAAAGTCAAATCTGACCTCTTAACCTATCAACAACTAAGGAACTTAACAAAGAAACAAATCAAAAAAGACAAACAAACGTACTTCCTATCCTGTCAACAGAAACACCAAAATAACCCAAACAAATTCTGGCAATCCATCAACCAGCTCCTCAGCCTGGGTTGAACCTCAACGCCTCCTCCAGTTACTTCAAACAACCTAGACCCTATTTCAACTAAATTCAACTCCACTTCATCAACACCGTCACCTCCCTACTAGACAACCAACCCAGCCACTTTCTGTCCCCACCTCTGCCACAGATAATCGCAGTCCTTTCACTTTCACACCCATACAAACTAATTATATAAAGACTCTCTTAACCAAACTTAAACTATGCTGCATAGCTGCAGATAAACTCCCTAATGAATTTCTAAAACTTGCTGCTCCTTCAGCTGCCTATCCCATTTTGATCTTGATCAATCACTCTGTTAAGGAACAATGTGTCCCAATTCTATGGAAAATATTTCACATCATACCCCTCCACAAAGTTGGACCCACCAGAAAACTAAATAACTATTGTCCCATAACCATCCTTTCCTCCTTGCAAAAATCTTAGAATAATGCATCCACAACCATCTCATTAGCTACTTCTTTAACTATAACCTCTTTTCCAATTCTCAGCATGGCTTCAGCCCTAAACATAGTACCAGCATGTCCCTCCTAAGCTTCACTAACACCATCCATCATCTCATGAATGAAGGTCAGCTCATCTCTTCCATCTTTCTTGATATGTCCAAAGCATTTGACACCATATCCCACCAGCTACTACTTAATAAACTGTCTTCCTATGGCCTCAGTCCATCATCACTAACTTGGTTCCATAGCTATCTTTCCAGTTGACAACAGACTACAAAATGAGAAAACTCTCTTTACCCCCTTAACCCAAGGATCTATTCTTGTTTCTCTTCTCTTTATCATATTTACAAAAAGCCTTAGTTTAGCAACTCAACTAGCCTCCATAGTACAGTATGCCGATGATGATACACTTATCTGCTCTGCCTCCTCAACCCTCGAACTCCAACTAAAAATGTAATCTTTTCTTCAGGACATTGAAACATACCTCTCTCAACACCAGCTCATTTTAAATCCCAACAAAACCAAAATTATAGTTTTCAGCAACAAAAAGAACAAACCTTCCCAGCTCCCTCTCTCAGTCTTCTCTGCAAACGGAAACAAGATAGTCCCCACAAACCACACTAAACATTTAGGTGTTGCCATAGATGATAACCTCAAATTTGATATGCATATTGCCCAAACTATCAAAAAAGTCTTCATCAAGCTAGGCACCCTATACAGGTCCAAACCATACCTAACTCCCAATGCCAGGCTAGCCACCACTTCACACACCTTCTTTCCACCCTCCTGTATGGCTCTCTAATATTCACAAACCTTCGAAAATTGAACCTCAACAACCTATAATCATGTTACAATAAGATCACTAAATTTGCCACTAATCATCCACACAGATCTCATCACTGTTTAGCTCTTTCACAGTTAAACTGGCTAGAGCTTCCCGACCTTTCTATCACTTAAACAACTACCCTTAGCCCACAAAATAATCTACCATCCCAGTGACTGCCCTGTTATCTCCTATTTAGTTCAACCTAGTACTAATCTTAGATCTCTCAGATCTTCCAACAAACTTTTACTAAAGGTGTCCAACTTGCACAACTATCATGGTGACTCCCTCTAGTCACACAAAATAGCCAAACTGTGGAACACTCTTCCAGAGACCATAGTAAAAAAAACCCTATCCACAATCAGTTCAAATCACTCCTAAAGGAACACCTTACCAGTCATTTTACCCAACTGTCAGAGTTCTTCAGATGTCTCAGCATGGGCTGAATTTTCCACAATGTCATAGCACGTACTTCTGTTCTGGATAAAGGAGACAGTCAGGCTGGCCATTCTTCTGTTCTTTTTTTTCCCCCCACAGGCTTATGTTGTATCTCGGCAACAAAGTCCATGGTCACTTTGTCTGCTTTGGGCCTCAGAGCTCCCTTTCAAGGAAAACTACAAAGATAAATGCATCATTAAGAATTTTTTTTTTATTTTTCCTTTTGTTAATGTTTATTGTCTTGAATGTTTTTGCTTATAAAAGATTTCTAGGGAAACTGTTTCTGCTTCTGTGTGCTTTTGCTTGTATTAGATTTCCAGAGAAACTGTTTCCATTTCTGCTTCTGCAGAGAATGCCTCATGAAATTTTTAAAAACCTTTGTACATGCATGACATAGATTTTATATAAGAATGTGTACTTGCAGACAGTCCTTCAAATGCAGAGAATTGGAATCTTCCTCAGATGACAAAGAGGGCCTGGCCTACACTTTTCAGCTTTCATGGGTATGACTTACATGGCAAAGAAACAATGTTCTTGGATTCCCCTGAGGGCATTTAATTTTGACAAGCCTTCAGCCTTATGACTGAATGCTTCCAAATGGAGACCTGAGCTGTGTTTGGCACTAAAAAAAATACCAAGATTTGCTGGGTGTAGAAAAGCCTATGTCTGCATTGGTCTCTCAAATGTTTGAAGCTTTTGAGGATACCTTTGTGATCACACTCTGGAATTGGAATTCAGCTTTCAGCACCTAAGGTACCCAATAGGTTATCAGCCCTCGTCTCAGTAATTATATAATAACCCAGCAGTAGACTCCCAGAAGTGTCCCTGGATACAGACAAGGGCTCCAGACTGGTATTGACCCCTAACATTCTCCCTAGTGACATGGATCATCTACACTTGCCTTTAGGCTGAATAACTGGATTAATTGTCAGACTCACATACCAAAATATCAAGGCAATATCCTGCAATAATTTGAGAAATTAACTGCAGAGAAACAAAATGAAATTCCAAAAATACAAATCTCTCACTTGATATACAGGACATAGAAAGTGGAACATCATGTGATCAAGTGTAGATACAGTGTAGTAGATACATCTTCTACCCAGGGCAGCAGCATTGGGGTCCATCATCAAAAGACATGCATAGTTGAGAATCCAGCCTCAGTCTTCCAGAAGACATCAAAGGACAAATGCATATTAACACCATAGAAAAAATGTCCTTTTTTAGTATTTCTACACAAAAAAAATTTGAGAAACTAGAAGAGAAAATGAAGACAAAGGACACAGTAAAATGATTTTATACCTCTCCCATTCTGAGATGCAGACATAATAATCCTTCAAAACACTGTCTTTTTCATTGGTTCCAGACCAGTGGTCAACATGCCAGGAAGAAAAGAGCATTTAAAATATATTAGTCACATAACAAGAAGGAGGGTAAGTCAGTGAAGCCCTTGGGGAATTGCCTCAAAAGGCCTCTGGCCTAGCATGACTGTATCTGATATCTTACCCTGCTCACCTTATTCATACCTTAGACCCCCTGGTAGGGTAAGTTAAGCCTCTTCAGGGACAGCTGCACAAACATTACCTTAGATAAGTGTGTCAAAAGCATCATCTCTCCTGGGTACAGAATCAGTTTCAGAACTTCTCCTTCTCTCATGAGAGTGCTTCCTGTCCCAGTGAATCAGGTGGGGATAGCCTTCCCTCATCTTGATCAACTAAGAGCACAAGCAGCCATCAAAGATGTCCTCTGAATGGAGAATGGAACAGAGTTCAACTATAGCCTTTTTTTGGTACTGCAAAGAGAATGCCCATGAATATCGATTTTAGACTTGTCAAAAGGGTACTTATGTATTATCGCAACTAGATTTTTGCGCTAATGCTGGTTGCTTCTGTTCAGGTCAAATAGTAGCACTGCAGTGTTATGAAGGTTAGAGACATGTGTTCTGTAATGTTTTTGTACTTTTAGGAAGGTTTATCATTGAAACAGCTCATAAGATAAAGTTCAAAAACAGGTTTCCCTTTTTTACCGCCAGCATCTCCTGTCAGTTAAGCGAGTCCCATTCTACTGCGAACGTGTTCCTTCCACATGCTGTAGTCGGTGAAGTAGGAAATCTCTGTTTTCAAACCTGTATTATTTATCAGCCGTTTCAATGATGAAGCTACCTAAGTCCACCAAACCTGTTTCTAACCTTCATAATACTGTCGTACATGATCCAAAAAAAACAAAACAAAAAGGTAAAGCCGAAGAAGTAGTAGTCCTTCACCAAAAGGAACTGCAGTACAAAGTAATCAATTCCACAGATCGTACAGTAACTCCTGCATTCCTTTCAGCCCAACACACATACACACACTCAACCACTGCGATCGCTGAATTCAATGCTGGACGTCTTTAAAGGACGCTACCCACACACCTCAAAATTATGTCTTACTAGTTTTTTTACAACCCCTACCAATATCCCCAACAGACCTTCTGCTTGTTTACCCTTCGATATCACACTTCAGTGACGCCATTTCAGTAAAAGTGAAGAAAGTAAAAGAGGTCGCAAAATCTGGTTGCGATAATACGTAAGTACCGTCAAAAGTAAATTTATTTTGAAGGTATTAAAATTTAGAATGCTCACCCTGTAGACACTAATCCCTCTGCTAATGTCTGGGCATTCACAGACATTCTGGAGCTAAAGGATGCCTATTTACATCTTCGTATATGTAGGCAATACAGGAAATTGACCTCCAGAAGTCTTACATTATCTTGTTAACTTTGATCATAATGTTGTCTGTTTCAAATTAAAAGCAGGAGAAGCAAATAAGTAAATAAATAAACAGTAAACTTGATGGTCCTTTATAATAAAGAGTACATAAATACAGATGTGAACAACCACCTTCAGGTTGTATACTAAAATACATTACAAATAAATCGACTCCTGTAGGTGTGCCACAGTAGTATAGATGTTAACGCTGCGCTTCATAGCTGTTGGTATTCTTATTCTTTTCCGGGTTGTGACACTTCTGCTACAAACTGTGTACATCCCCCATATGTAACCTGAGAATCTGATTAACCATAATTTGCAGATCATCTGTCATTCATTTTCTGTGACAAACACTTTATTTTCTTTTATCTGTGAATCCACCTTGAAACTATATGAAAATGTGGTTCATCAGAGTGTTTTTCTTTCCTTCTATATAATTGTACAGAAAGTCATTTAATTAGTAGAATATATGTGATTTTTTTTTTACACATTAAGTTTTTGCGATATGCAGCAGTGTTTTTTTGGTAATGTGCTAAATAAAATATCTGAGAAAGCTTTTTTCATAATTTTTATTTAAACGTGTAGTAGAATGCCACAGTGTATTTTGAAAACCCACTAAATAAAATGTTTTAATATCAATTGCACCAGGATACTTTGACATGAAGTAGTATATTTTGATAATATGCTAAATTAAGTTGATTAAGATGCTCTAAGGATATTACTTTACTTAGAAAAGTTTTAAATTGATATGTCATAAAAAGGAAATACATTGTTGTAACTGTGTTTGACAGTATTACAGAGATTGTAAGCAAGGATTACCATGAAATTAGTTTATTAAATAAAAAATTAAGTTGTAGGGGATTAAGGGGCTGTTAATGAGCTCCTTCATGTGGTCCAGGGTTTGATTCCCTCAACCTCCATTACCTAGCTGTGTAACCCTGAGTGAGGCACTTAATCATTCAGTGGCCCCGGGCTGAGTCTGATAAAGTTCAGTGGGATAGGTGTTCCACCCTGGTTGGCAAATACAAATAAAATAAAATAAAATAAAATATTACATGGGCCCAGAAGTCACAAGTTAAGAGCAAGTGCAAGATATATATATAATTAATGTGTTAAAAAAAAATCAGCTACATAGTTGAACAGAGTTAACCGGAAAACAGCTATATAGAAACTCTGAGGTTAGGCCTGCACAGAGAAATTAGACAATTAGTACACAGTAATGCATACAGCATGTTGTAAGTTCGTAATGAGCAGTCAATATGTTTTAAATGGACTAGAGAGCTATTTAGTAGAGTCATCACCAGAAAACATTATCAGGTTACAGAATTTGTAAATCAGACTTATCAAATGAGCTGCTTCATTTCAGACATTTGCTAGAATGTCCAGTGGCTTTATTCTAAATTCATAACAATCCTTTAATTATCTAGTTTGAGGGAGAGGTTGATTCTAAGCAGCAGATCTAAAATATCAAATGACTTCTCCAGCCACAACCTCATATTTGGGACCTAATAAGTAGGTATTTCTGATAGTATGTAACCTTAAAACAATAATCACTGTGTTGAAGCTTGCAGGTAAGGGAGTCTAGCAATATGGTGGTTCCTGCTATTAAAGGGAACCAGTTGACCCTCCTTAATATGGTATAGTGGTGCGCAAAATGATTAAGATGGCATCATGAAGCTGCAAAATCTATTGAGGGACATTTAAATCAGATTTTTTATTCTGGAAGGAGTGGATTGTTATACGTGAGAGCTTACTTAGGCTTATATATGCAGAAGTTGATGGCAGTGACTTACCATATTTTCATTGTAAGGTGGTTGGACACATTGTAACTGACCTGGAAATACTTAATAACATTATTTTCAGAATACCCATTGCTGGAGTTGGAGAAGTAAAGAACAGTCCATTCATGCAGGTGCAGGCTAAAACAATATATGATTGTTTTGGTTTTCTGATTGTTCATTAGGTTTAAAAAAAACAACCCCAAAGTGTGTTGTATTCAGGATGCAGTTACTTTTGAATTTATTTAGGGAAGGCTTATAATAAAGAAATAGACAACAGCAAGGGAGATGACAAGGTAATTAGCTGTTAAACAGGTAGATATAGTGGCCTGAAATATGAGTCTTGGAGGACTACAGTAAGAAATGTATCCTTATTAGAGTGCAAGATACCCATGGCCACCTCAAAAGTACAGTCAACTTGTGCTAGAACAAATGGATGAGGCCATCACCAAAGCCAAACTTCTTAGTTTTGGAAATCAGTAAGGCATGACTGATAGATGTGAATACTCTTCTGAGATTAGTAAATATATCCCCATTTAGGTACCCCATCTTTATACTGGAGTAAACTATGTATCACTCATTAAGTATTAACGTCTTTCTGAATACTGTATTGTTTACTGATGAGAAGATATTTTCTTGCTATATTCCAGAATATGATTATAAGCTACTTTTTTCAAAGTTATTGGTTAAGATGTTAACTTTATTGTTGTGTCTTTCGGCTTTTCCCGGTTAGGGGTCGCCACAGCGGAACTCCGGTCCGCTAATGATTGGCAGTAGATTTTTACTTGCCGAGTTGTCAACCCTGACGCACAACCTTCAACGAAGGTACGCCCATTCACGCATGTCTCCACACAGAAGATGCTCTAGCTGAGAATCGAACAGGAAAACTTCTTACTGTGAGGCGACAATGCTACTGCAGCACCACCACGATCCTATAGTATTGGTCGAGACTGGATTAAAGTTTTAGAAAGGAGGCTTATGCCTGCATGTTTAAAAAAGGATAAATGAGCAATTGAAAATATAGACCAATGGTTTAACTATAGTTAGAACTGGAAATTAGACAAAGTCAAAGAATCACAACGACACTTTAGGCCTACCTTCTGAATGGAGCTTCACCAACAAAATGCAAGTGTTTCACAGAGAGGAGTTACACTCTCAGTGATTTTTGCTATAGTGATTCATTAGGACACCTAGGCTATCTGATGAGGTTATGTAATGCCCTAGTGGAGTCTGTCAAACTCTAATACTTGGGCTGTTTTCACAGTTTTGGGGATGGAAAGACCCTCAGAAAAGACACTTAGGCTTAGGAGACATAAACAACCATACAGTGGAGACTGTATATAGTAGTTCATTAAAAAAGACAAAAGTAGCATTGAACAATGACATTTATATACCTAGTAATTACAGGGCCTTGTGCACACAGAGATACAATGTCATAAAATACCAGAATCTGCAGGCAGAAATGAGAGCAATATGATAGAAAGATACCCAGACAATACTAGACAGTAGGAGCAATGAGTCTAATAACAGAATCTACAGTAGTATTTAGATTTGCTACCAATACATGTAACTCCGTATGAATTGCAGGAGTCAATTCTGGGCACATTGCAGGTGCTGCTAACATCAAATATTAAATCAGCATTCATTTCATGAATTTTAGACTTAGGATTGGGTACATTCCTGTCATGGTATTAGAAATCCAAAAGACTTAGAGAACTCAAACTGAAAGAGGCTGGGCAGTAGTTACTCCGAAAATTTGAGTGAAGGTCAATTCACAGCCACCTTGTGGATTGTTAGTGAGATAATTTGACATACAAAAGTTTAGGTTTAACGGGTTCACTAAAGTAGTCCAGATGGTAAGACTATTACAGCAGTCCTACCCAGTGACACCTTGTGGTGGTGGAATGAAATGAGATTGAAGTCACCCACAATAATTCATTTGTTCTATTTAATAAGAGGAAGCATTCCCAACATTTCTCAGTGAAGATGATCAAACTTAGGAGATTCAAATAAGTAATGTAACTGATCCTATTACATAGTTCAATGCACCTCACTGAACTAGTTCAGCAATAAGACAGTTGTTTCCTTCTTTTTTTTTCAGCACATTTACTTATGACTCAGACTTGCAGGTTTGAATTATTCCTAACCATTAATAAAACACCAGCACCCATCATTTTGCTATGCTCTGCTATCTGCAGGCCTTTTGGAAGTTGCTCCTTAGGAACTAGAAAGAACACTATAATATTTTTGTAGCCGGGACTGCATGATTGTTGCTGTATCAGGTTACTCGTGCAGCATCCAGGTTTCCCTGAGTACTTATTAGTAATACTATTAGCATTGAGCAAGGAAAATTTAAAGCCTTTTTAGGCAACCAAAAGATGGGATGGAAAGGGAATGTATTCCCTGAGGTTCATTTTGATATCACATGCTCTATGAATTTTGAAATGCATAAGTTATTAGATTCAGGGGAATTTTCCAATGAAGGTAACCAAGGCTTGGACACTGAGTAGAAAAAAAACAACCCTCTAATTCAGTCCTTTGCATTGAACCAGGTGCAAAACAGCAAGCCATTTGTGATAACATTTATGCAGGCCTCTTCTAAGGGATGGCTCAGAGCAAATGTCTTTCACTAAAGTAGTCCTTCAATAATTGATTAAAAAGTTGCCCAACCAAACAAAAGCACTGCAGACATCTGGTAGTATTAATGTTAAATATAAGGTAGTTTCTTCAGCCATGCTTTCTGTGACTGAACTGAATACAGGAATATGATGGGGCAGGGGTAAACTTAAGGTGAAGATGTCCGTTTTAGAAAGGTTCTCAGACCTTTAAAGAAAGTTGTCAGGGAGGACAATGGTGCCAGAGTCTAGGATTCAGTGACTAACAAAATTTGTGATATCTCAATATAAGTGGTGGAGGTTGAAGGACAGAGCATCTATATCCAGGATTACCCCTCACATGTTTGCAATTTTTTTCAGCTAAACCTTTAACACTGACAGCCTAAAAGGGGTATTTGAGCATATCTACCAGATCTGACAAAATAAAATAAAATAAAAATAAAAATGGATTAGTCTTGGGTGTGCTAAATGCAGAAGGTATCCATATCACTGGTTTGTAAACCACCACAGGAGATCCTAAATATTAATACCCACAGTAGTACATAAAGACAATACTACTCCATTCAGGCCTTACAAGATAAGAGTAATAGGAACAGTATGTGCAGGTACTGACTGTTACAGGCGACAGTCAGATGACCAAAGCAGAGGCATGCTTACTGCAATGCCAGAATAAGACCTCCAAGGATGATGCTAACCAATGAAAAGGTAGTTCATCTACCATCTGCAAAAGTGACATTTAGTATTATGTCAGGCAGTAATAGTCTTCTGGCATTTAGACATTATTTCTTACTGGATTATGTGGATATTATCATTACCACCATAGACCAACTGAGCTGACTGTTAGATATGAAAGGGCAATGATCATATGTAATTCCTTCTGACACATTTACACGAACTACAGAATGAACTGGCACCCTACCTAAGTACCATGTTCGATCATAGCCTCACCTCAGGCTTTGCACCCACTGAATGGCACACCGTGACAGTTATCGCACTCCACAAAGGGGGAGCCACGACGGACCCTGGGAACTAACCGCCCCATTAGCCCGACGAGCCTGGTCTGCAAGGCCATGGAACGTATCATCATGGAACTCATAAACAAAGACATTGGTAATCTCCAAACTCTGGACCCTACTCAGTTTGGATTTGTAAAAGGCAGATCATGTCTCCTAAACCTGATTGACTTCTTTGAAGCAGTCACCAAAGCCATAGATGAGGGTAAAATGGTTCACACAGCTTATCTAGATCTCGCCAAGGCTTTCAACACCATCCCCCACTCTGGAATTATAGATAAGCTCACTAAACTAGAAATAAATCCTTATGTCACAAGATGGGTTGCCAACTGACTCACGGACAGAACCCACACTGTGAAAGTAGTGGATTCCAAATCCGACATCAGACCAGTGACAAGTGGAGTACCACTGGGTTCAGTCCTGGGTCCTTTCCTGTTTGGTATCTACTTCTCTGAAGTGCAGGCCAACACAGAAGGTCTTTGGCTAACAAAGTTTGCAGATGACTGCAAACTAGGAGCCATAATTGAAACTCCTAACGATGTGGACAAACTACAAAAGGGCCTCACAGAGACAGATACCTGGTGTCAAAACCACGGCCTGAAGCTCAATGCCAAAAAATGTATTGTCATCCCCTTTGGTAAAAACTGTGTACCCATGAACTACCACATAGCTGGTAGTCTACTTAATGCTGAAAATGTGATAAGAGACCTTGGGACACAGGTGGACAGTAGTCTCTCCTTTGATAATCAAATCGCCACAGTGGTCAGGAAACCCTTCTACGTGGCTCATCTCATCACAAAAAGATTCTCATCCAGAAAAAAAGAGGTCATTGTTCCCCTCTACTCATCACTCATTAGACCCATTATAGAGTACAATGCCCCTTTTGGTATGTACCTCACAAGACATCTACAACAACTGGAAAGACCACAGAAATACCTCACAAAGAGGATTATTGGCCTCAAACAGATGCCCTATGCAGACCGTCTAAAAAAACTACAGCTTTACTCCATCACATATCGCCTACTCAGGGGCGATCTCTGCCTAACATACAAAGCTACACGCTCTAGGGACCTTACCCTTGTCACCACAATAAATAGAACATGCTGGAGGGATAGATTCCTGTCCCAGAGACTTCCCATACTCTGGAACAGACTACCTATCTATGTCAAACAGAGCTCCTCATTAGCACTCTTCAAGAAAAATCTTGATGATTGGATGGGAAATGGGAAATTCACCCTGGGGATCACTTCTGTGGCTCTGCTCGACAGGGGCACAGGAAAATAATTTTCTTGGGTGGCGAAAGCCAGGGTACATTTTTTGGCTAGGCTTGTATGGGCCCTAGGCCGATAGCCTAGTACCTACCTATGAACCTATGAACCTATACACTGATCCTCAAAATTGCACTCATGCCTTCTTTGATGACTATACATGGAAAAGACACGCTACATATATAAAAGCCAAAACACACAAGTAAGAAAAGTAAACCAGAGTCCACTGGGTGAAGTATGTAGTATAGTACTGCACGTAGTGGGTGAAGTATGTAGCATAGTACTGCACGTAGTGGGTGAAGTATGTAGTATAGTACTGCACGTAGTGGGTGAAGTATGTAGTATAGTACTGCACGTAGTGGGTGAAGTATTTAGTATAGTACTGCACGTAGTGGGTGAAGTATGTAGTATAGTACTGCACATAGTGGGTGAAGTATTTAGTATAGTACTGCACGTAGTGGGTGAAGTATTATGCAAAGTATGAAGTAAGTAAAGTGAGCAGGATATTCCTGCACCAAATGAGTAAAGTATGCAATATGGTTTTAATAGAGCATGTGATGTATTATGCAAGATACGAAGAAGATTATAGCGTACTCCTGCACTAAATTAGTTAAATATGCAATATAGTTTGCATAAGTGAGAAAAATATTATGCAGACATGAAGTAGGTGAAGTCCAAGGTATACACTGGCAACAAGAGAGTAAAGTGTGAAGTATAATTTTAATTCAGTGTTGAAGTATTATATGAGATATGAAGAAGATTACAGGATATTCCTGACGTGAGATAATAAGGCACTTCTGGAGTATATTTCTGCATACAGTATGGTAGCCTAAGTATTATGTAAAACACAAACTTGGTGAAGTCTGCAGTATACCTCAGCATGAAATAAATAAATAAAGCATGCAGTATAGCTTTTAATTTAGTATGTGAAGTATTATATGAGATATGAAAAAGACTTCAGTTTCTTCTGCATTGAATGCATAAGTAGTTATGCAGTGCAGTTCTACATACAGTGGCTGAAGTATTATATAACACCTTGAAGTAGGTGATGTCTGCTGTATATACTCCAGCATCAAATGAATAATGGCTGCTGTATTGCTTTTAATTCAGTGCATGAAGTATTATGTGAGATATGAGATTGCAGTTTACTCCATAAAGGAATGAAGTACTTGGCAGTATAGTGAAGCACACATAGTAGTTTGCATACTCCAGATGGACTAGGCAGTACTATGCTGCCATGAGTACAGTTGGAGTTGGGAAGCGTGCAGTACTCACCTGTATCCAGTGAGTGAAATGCATAGTATATATCTGCAAATGGTAGGTGCAGCACCGCAGGCATTGTATCGGTAATAGTGCACAGCATATGCAGGCACTGATGTGAGCGATAATTTAATACAATGGGAAGAGTATGCAGTGCTAGTCAGTTTGTTATGTGAGACATAGAATGCAGAAAGTAAGTGCCAGTTCCATAGTGTTACAGCATTTGCAATGATAAGAGTAATCACTGACACTTTATTAAATGAGGTACGGAGTACAAAAAGTGTACATTATAGTTTTACAGTGCCTGTAGTCAAAACTGGAAGTACAAAGAAGTTATACAATAATATATGTAATGCAAAAATGTTTAATGTGTTTTTAGTGCAAGCTGTGCATAGCTCAATCCAATATTATTAAACTGTAGAGATGACTTCAGATGTAGTGGTTCAGAAAAATAAATGTATTTTTGTTTATATTGAATGAAAATAGAAAAGGGCTAACTGGTCAAACAGTGCAATGTTAGTGTGGTTAATGTATGATGCTGGTATCCTTAAATAAAACAAATAAAATAATAGTAAATTACGTGAGAAGATGCATGTATAGGCATATATGCATTAACTTTATGAGATGCTTTGTAACACTTGATTTAAAATTATTTAATTAATGATGGCTTGGTGTAGTGGTGTGCACTTGTAATCCTAGCTACATGGGATACCGAGGTTGCCAGATCAAACAGCATGGTATGATTGGCCAAGGATCAAAAAAAAAGTTGGAACTATAGAAGTAATATTCAACCATACTGCTTACTTTAGAACATATACTTAAGTGCAGATTATCAGCATTAAAAAAGATTAATGGCATGTGAGCAAAAAAAAAAAAAGAATGCATTAACATGTTGTTAAAAAATAAAAACACCATACTGAATGTTGTCATGCAATCAGTAACATAAACATATTCTTCCTCTAGTACTGAGGTAATATAAACAATTGCTGGCTTTGATTAAATAAGGCATGAATTAAAGCTGAATTTATTTGCAGGCTGCATGCATAGTCACATATCTGCGAGCAAATTAGAGGCTGCCTGAGGCAAAGTGATAAAAATGCTTTCATAACATAAACAGCTGAATGTATCAAATTATATTCATAAAGTTTTAGTTTAGTCCATTCCGAGTGTATATATTTTTTTTAATTTTTTTACCTGCAACCACCACATACTGGTGCCTTTTCTTACTTGTATGTTTTTTTTTTTTTTTTTTCACTTGAGAAGGCTGTAAACCATACATAGATTTTACTTCAGGAAAGAATTCTGCATAGAATTAAGTGAACACAATAAACTCCTGCTCGTAGTCACTGACTTGCACAGAAATATTCTACATGCATTGTGTACAATATGTTGCTTAGTGGTGCAGACATTGTAATATGCAGTAAACCTACAGTTAGCAGATATGGATTTACTGTCCATTTTTGTACATATAGTCAACAGCATATGTGCACTTACATAAGTCATGGAACATGAAAAATGTGTACATTCTTTTTTAGCATTTGCAGTGAGCAGCACAAAGGCAGTTTATCATGTAAGGCATTGAGGGTGAGATCATGCTGCCATTGTCTAAGAGTGCTTGCAGTGACTGGAATAAGGATAGTTAGTTTATTATAGGAGACACAGACTGTGGAAGGTGTTTAGTACAGATTTACAGACCCTATAGTGTGTAATGAAAGCATAGTGCATTTGTTACATAACATACAGAAAGTGTGGAACATGATTTTATGTACAAGCTGTACAGAGCTAGGGTAAGACAATAGTATAAAACCAGACAGAGTTGTATATAAGTTGACTCATCTATCAGGACTTGCTTCAGATTCAGCCCAGGAAACATAACAAAGAGGTAACTCCTGACACATGTCAACCAACAAATACTAACAATCAGTCAAAATACTACATAAAAATATGCACTTGAAAATTCATGTCAGACATATCACAATGTATCAAAAATGTTTTTAAAAACAGTATTAATATAATAAGTATGTGAGTGGCTTGTACCTCTATTTATGCCAGCTCATTTCTTTCTTGATTCTGATGAAATCCATGTAAGAAAAATTAAAATGCTAAATGCTTTCTGTTCCATTAATCAGTATTCCTCTAATAGTTCATGTGGTGGACCATGTTTTTTGTTAGCTGTTTATTTTCACGTTCTTGTTTCTGTTACCATCTTTTTGGGGATCAAAGAGAATCCAGTTTGAATGGTGCCAGTTTCTTTTATCAGGTTTCTAGATCATAGTCAGTTTCAAGTTGTTCTTTTTATTTATGTGTGTATGAACGTTAGCTCCTGTCTGGTATATTATCATGTTGTCTGCTTAAAGTAGAACTGGATGTTGTGAGTAGTCTGCAGGGAGATTATTTATATAAAGGGAGAAGAGGAGGGATGATGGTACTGACACCTATGGAACACCTTCATTTTTGATTTCTGATATAATACTTTACAATTAAATATATTCTATCCTAAGTGTACATTAGCTGATTACTATATTACACAAGTCAGTGTTGTCTGTAACAGGTTATCTTAGAAATTAGGAGAAATGAAAAATATATATACTTTTAACATTTTACTGGTTAAAATAACAACTTGCAGAATGATTACAATGTAGTAAAATGGTAAAAAGAACAAAAAGCTTAGGTCATATGGCTTTTTCTTGGCAGTTTTTGCCCCATGCTTCCTGTTGCCCATCGGTCCCTTTCTTAGTCAATTGGTCCCTTTCTTAGTCAATTGGCCCATCCATTTTCTATCACTAGGGTGAGAGCCACCCTTGATAGGTCACCACTGTCATCACTAAGGCAGCCATTGGGGGGTTTTAAGGCTTTGCTGTTTGCTGCTCTACCCCCACTTCACACACCCAGTAACATGCTCAGGGTTCTGCACGCAGGGCCATCAGCAATGATGTGTTGCACATTTCCACAAGAGATAAGAGACATAACTCGTAAAACATCCCTGCCCCATTGCAGATGGTGGTCCTCTAGGATCTCTGGTCTCCAGTGTGGATTCACCCATAACATCATGCAATCAGGTCATGTGCTCTCATACCCTTCCCCCAAGGACAGATGAACTGGCAAAGCTGTGTGTATCCTGTCCAATCTTACAATACCTCTAACAGATGCCTGATCTGCTAACCAGACTTCGATTGACTGGAATGGGGTCTATATTATATAATCAAAGACTAAAAACGTCGACTCACCTTTAGTTAAAACGGAAATCTCAAAGCTGCAGTTTATTGAACAGCCAAATCATTGATTTCTTTCCAAGGGAAAGAAATCGGTTGACTGTTTCATTACATCTGCCCTTTCCCCAACTGTAGTGTGATTTCAGAGTTAGAATATTTAGTTGGAGGTGGGGCAAAGCCCCCCATGTTCGGGGGGTGGGGGGGAAAAGCCCCTGACTTAAAAGTGTTTATTTTTTTGTGGTGTTCATTGTTGGCCTACCGATTTCTTTCCCCTGGAAAGAAATCAGTTATTTGACTGTTCAGTGAACTGGAGGTTCGAGATTTCCATGTCGACTAAAGGTAAGTCAACGTTTCTAGTCTTCAATTATGTAATATAGACCCCTGGATTGTGGTCAGGGGGTTATCCCCTCTATGCTCATTGAACTGGCAAGCTTAAGCCATATGGAATAACAGGAGTACAAGTTATCTGAAAAGTAATGTTAGTCATACATAATTTGATTGTAGAGTACAATATCAACATTAAAAAAATACAGTCCACTCATTTAATGTTCTGCCTGTACACTCCACTTACAAACATCCAAAATGATATTGTACTCATAGAAAAATAAGGTAAAAAATAATGTTGGCTATTAATGTTCACTGATATCATCAACCATGTCTTCTTGTAAATATGTATAATTGTTATATTTCAATATCATTTCAGTATCAATTTGCTCTTAGATGGCATATACTTATCATGAAGAAAAGCCTTTGTTATATTATTTTAACTAAAACTGCAACTTCATCCTGTGTCATTCTGGTAATACATAAGCTGTACACCAGTGCTTCAAGCAAGTTAGATCAGCTCATTAAGTGAAAACAAGTTAAAACAGCAAGCATTTTTCCAAAGCAAAACAAGTTGCAAAACCACATTTCATAAATTGTGCTCTAAAAAACTTTGAGTACTTTTCATCTAGAATACAACATTTCCAACAATGCCATGTTAACAGAGTTAGCAGATAAGGTTTCACATTTAATACAACGCTGTTTAATGCCTTGTTTTACTAAGCAGCACATCACACATCTGCAGGTCTGTGAGAAATATCAGTATAGGAATTTACTGCCTACCACTTGTAAACATATATAACATATAACATTTCCAATGCACTGATAGACACAGTTGTTTAATACTTTCTCATTTTACTGACCACACGTATTTATTTATATTTATTATCACTGCACTTTATCTATAGTTCAAGCCAACATGTGACATTGACAAATACTCATTGAATAGTGTATAGCTGCATTACACAAGGACCTTAAAGTTTAAACAGCATATCCAGACCTGACTAAGGTCTATTTCACACATCAAGATGTGTAATAATTCATTACTTAATGTGGCAAACATATGCAAACTAAAGAATACAGATTTGAGTGGAAGATGTTCAGTCTGATCCTATTTATAGGACCAGAAGTGTAGCACAAACTGCTGTCCTGCCCCTAATGATGGCAAGATGGGTGATGTAGTTGATTGCCTAAGGATGAAAAAGTGCTACAAGAAGGATAGGATAACTTACATTCTTATCTGATGATAGCAACATATCTTCCAATATTAAGAAATACACAGTGGAATTTGGAACAGTAAAATCAAATATGAGTGCAAAACAGATGCATACTCTGAAATTTGTACATCAAAGATTGTAGGATATTGTTGCATGACAAACTCAACCTTGAACAATGTTTGACTACTGTTATCAAAAAGGCTAGCAGAGTTATCCATATGTCACTCAAAGTCATTTCTAAAAAAAAAAATAGGAAAGTTATTATTTCTTCATGATATATTAATTTGCCCCATCACTGACTATAATCCAGGTCCAGGTCATAGTACCACCACTGCTCTGTTAGCATTCACAGACACCATAAACCATAACAGGAGCAATGGTAAACTTACTTCTGCCCTTTTCTTAGACCAATCAAAAGTCTTTGATATGGTTAGCCATAACAAACTCATCTGCCACCTCAAAAACCTAGGATTAGACAACCAATCAATCTCCTGGTTCAACAACTATCTTAAGGACAGGCAACAAGCAGTACAGCGGAACAATAACTTGTCTCCACTTTTACCAGTCACTCTTGGGGTACCTCAGGGATCAATACTGGATCCCTTGCTATTCTTAATTTTCACAAACAATCTCCACTCAGCGGCAAATAGCACTAGTCTTATCCAATACGCAGACGAATCCACTATAATATGCAGTGCCTCTACCCTGCAAGAACTACACAATAAAACCCAGGATAGTTTCCACTCACTTGAAAACTGGCTTACTGACAATGGCCTCATTCTTAACCCCAAAAAGACAAAGATCCTGCTATTTCACCCCTCACAAAATACCATCCTTACCGCCACTTTCAATATTCACTCTAAAAATGGTACACTTATCACACCTGAATCTCACACAAAACTACTAGGCGTCACCATTGATAACAAGTTAAAATTTGATATCCACATTAATCTAGCTATTAAAAACACTCACAGAAAGCTAGGTAGTCTCTACAAACACAAATCCTACTTGACCCATACTGCTAGAACCACAACTGCTTGCACTCACTTGCTCTCAACATTACTTTATGCATCCCCAGTCCTAACAAATCTATCCAAAACAGAAACCAGCAAACTGGCAATCTGCTATAATCAAATAGCCAAATTTGCTAATAACTCATCTTTTAGAACCCATCACTGCCATAACCTAAAATAATTGGACTGGCTTGAACTGCCATATTTATTAATCTACAATCAGCTTATCATTACTTATAAGCTCCTCTCCCACCCAAACAAAACACCAGCTTTAAGCAACCTAATTCAGCAGTATTCCTGGCCTAGGCAACTCCACTCCACAGATAAGTTACTATTGAAAGTTACTAGATCACATAACCATGCTGGTGACTCCCTCCACTCATCTTACATATCCAAAATTTGGAACTCCCTGCCTCCTTCCATTACCCTGGAATCTTCTCTATCCAAATATAAGAAATCTATCAAAAGCCATTTCAGCAACAAATGGTTATGTCCCTGCTCCACACCCGACTAACTTCAGTCCTACTCCACTCCTGCTATAACTCTTGCCTCAAACACACAATCTCCTGATATGACTGTTTAGTCTTATCAATACCATATTCAGATGCATGATGTGACTCTAGATAGGATATTTAACATGCTTTATTGTTAGTACATGTATTGATCATTATATATGTCTTTGTAAGGAATTAATAATGTGTGCTCATCTATTTTGTCTGGTTGAATATACTAGAAACATGTAAAATATATTGTTTGATGTCTTGCATATGTGTTTCTTTGGAGCTTTTTTCATCAGGCCTCCACTGAAAATGGACATGTATCCAGTTGGACTATCCTGGTTAACAAATGTAAAATAAAATAAAATAAATAAAAAATACTGGTTGTTGCAAAACTAAACAAGGCCTTCAGTTATAAAAGATCCAAAGATCTTTAGTGAGGAAAAAAATTCTTAGGTTAAAAAAATATTTTGTGAAAGAAAAAAGTGAGAATTTTTGAAAAGGCTTTAGGAGATTTCAAGGTTTTTAGTGGATTTGAGACTTTTAAGGGAAGTTCAGTCTTGTTTTGAGGTCAGTGAAGGACCCTGTCCTGATTAATATCCAATTCATAAGCATGTAACATGGAGTTAACACCAGGCTAGGCAATCTTGTGCTTAAAATTAACATTAATAATGCTAATTAGATTATTATCAGATACATAGCAGCATGGGAGAGAGGATCCATGTGAACACAGGACAGCCTTTTCCATATCATGACTCATCACCTCAGAGAATGCAAGAGTTATAATGTGGTCTCTAAACAGGGAATTGACGGCCCATAGGGCTTTGTTCTTGGTTAGGGATCAAACGGGTCTGGCTTTAGCCTTCATAGGAGGAATGAATGGGTTGACAAGGTGCAGGCTGGATTCCATGACTGTGGTCATGTGATATGATATAAAAAATAGGTGATTGTTTGAGCTGAGGTAAACCCCACTTCCTGAGTTACACAATGACTTGTTTCAGGAGAAGCCCAAGCAAATGTGAAATTTTTATGTGTTTAAAAATAACTATTCAGTATTAAGTTTATGTTGTGGTTGTCTGAACACAGTAAGATGACATTTGATATAAACAATTGATTACAAAGCAATAGTAAATAAATAAACAAGTCACTAAATGAATAAAGTATGCAGCTATATATTTATTGTTCCTGGGGATGTTTGTATGCATGTGTTGGCATGGGGTGAGTACTTTTTTTATATGCAAGACTGACATTCTTTTCAGATACAGGCTGAAGTAGACTAAGGGGGGTTCATTGTCATATGGTCTGATATCCTATGATCTACACATGCATACTAATTCTAAACAGACAAAACTGGGCATGATCACTTTTACTTTTGGCTGCCAAATTCTCTGAAAAATATTTAGTTGTCATAGAGGCTGGACAGACATTTAGGGAGAGGCTCAGACTGTGCCTAATTCCCAAAAACAGATGCTGCAAGTAAAGTTTACACTATATCCCCAAGAAGTCTATTTTTACAGTTTACTAACACTGCAGTAACATGAGGGCTTTTGCGTGGTATGAGTGGTGTGGTGATCCAGTAACTCAGGTGTATATAAAATGCCCCTGATTTACTCATAAACCTTCTTAATATACAGTTTCTTGCTTTTATTTCATTGTAAAGAGCCCTGTAGGTAGAATTTGAAATTTAATTTGGAAAATCTTTCTTTTTTCCTTTCATTTTAGCAATCAGAGCATTCAAAGTGCATGAACAAACTTCTTTTTGAAATGTGATGCTAATAAAAATTTATTAAATGGTTGGAAAAAGTCTGATAAAACTATAGATTCTATTAATATTTCATACTCTCTATGAAATTTCTATGTAACTATTTACTGTTTCATTTTTTTTTTTCATCCTGTCAGGTAAACAAAATGAATGTCTTGCTGATTACTTATGAAGTAACAGAATGGTGTTGCTTTATTAATACGTAATTCAAAGTTACTATACTATCAGCTGTTATTTTCATAAGAAACTCAGTAGTTATTTTTACAAATCCAGAACTTATTAATGACATCAGATAATTAATTATATTAGTTATTATTCTGTTTTTGATATGGTGGTTCACATAATAACTTACTGAACTAAAAGAGAGCATTAAGTGGTACAATAGTTTTGTATTTTTTTATTACAGAGATTACATGCCCAGAAAACAGCCATTATGAGTCATGTGCTACTGCCTGCCCTGCAAGTTGTGCAGATTCAACGGCCCCTCTGTACTGCAATCAGCCCTGCAGGGAGAGCTGTGTTTGTAATAATGGCTATATTCTAAGTGGAGGAAGATGCATTCCTTTGAATCAGTGTGGCTGTCTTTATCAAGACCGTTATTTCAGTATCGGAGAAGAAGTAATTCTAAATGAAGACTGCTCTACTAAATGTAGATGCATAAATGCCAATACTGGAATGCAATGCCAAAGCTATCAATGTTCTATGTATGAAGAATGCAAGATAATGAATGGTGTCCGTGGCTGCTACCCACTGCAGTATGGAACATGCTGGGTATCAGGTGATCCCCATTATAGTACTTTTGATCAACATTATTTTGATTTCCAAGGAACATGTACATACACCCTTAGCAAATACTGTGGAATATCAGACAGCCTTACGAACTTCTCCATCAGTGTAACAAATGACAATAGAGGAAGTACAAGTGTGTCATGGACTCGGCAAGTACAACTCAGCATCTATAATCATCAAATAAAGATGTCTGTTGGAGAGTATGGCAGAGTGAAGGTAATTTTCAAATAAGAACTAAAGTATTGACATTGCTATTGGGTTGCCTTTCAAACCATCACTTTTGGTCAATGTATTATTGACTTTAACTAGTAGTGGAAGTTTGAAATAATCTTTAACCAGCAAAGGCAGCAGTTTTAAAAAATGTGATAGTCAAAGTAACTGTTAAATGAAAAAAAAGAAGAAAAATCTTAATAAAAGCTAGGAAAGTAACCAAGTCCTGTTATCTTTAAGCATTGCAAAATACTTCAGTGACTGTTTCTTGTCATGGACAGTAAGTTTTAAAGGTTCCAACTTAAATGTACATTTTCACAAAAACTGTAGTTAAAGCACACATTATTTATGAAGAGCTGTATATGAAACGGGCTCAGAGAAGACATGTCTCTCTTCTCCCCTTATGTTAGTTTAATAGCACACAATTGTTATGCCTCACATACCAGAACAGGTTTATGTGCAAGCATGTAGTCTCACTACTTATGTTTTCCCTAAATGATCATCCTGTTTTGCTAGTCATGGCATTTTCAGGTGGCATTTACAAATGAGCCATAAGCTAATCACCCTAGATATCCACATCCCGCGCCCACCCCCCATTAAGGAAATCATGGTAAAAAATTTCTCCAAAGCCAACTTCATGCTTCTCAAGACAGAAGTGGTGAATTTCATGACACCCATGCAGATGGACAATACAGTTATGACTGCTGAATCCTACACAGATGTACTCTATAAGCACTTACACGAGTGCAAGGATCGTGCTATCCCAAACAGAACCAAGACGCTATCCTCCAAAAAAAGGAAGCCAATCTGGTGGTCCCCTGCCATAAACAAACTCTACAACAGAAAAAAGAAACTGTTGCAAAAGAGAGTAAAATCCCATGAGCGGACGAGTTCCCTGGTCAGCCTCAGTAAGAAGCTGAGATCCCTTATAAGATCCTCCAAAGCTAGCTACGAAAACAAAATCGCCACTGATTCTAGGGACAACCACAAAGCATTCTATAGCTATGTCAAGAATCTCAATGGCAACACCCAGATCTGCTCTGAGTTACAGCAGAACTGCATGAAAATTACAGAACGAATTGATATTGCCAACATCCTGGCAGATACGTTAGTGCTAACTTTACCCCCATTCACCCCCTAAAGGGCCCATATCTATACAGGAAGAATGCAGAGTCCCTGTAATCACAACTATGCAGGTAAAAGCTGCACTCTCTAAAACCAAAAACACAGCATCCATGAGACTGGACAACATCCCAGGCTGCATTTTACACGAACTTCAGAACGAACTGGCTCCCCACCTAAGCACCATGTTCAGTCATAGTCTCACATCAGGCTTTGTGCTCACTGAATGGCGCACAGCAACAGTTATCCCACTCCACAAAGGGGAAGCCACCACTGATCCTGGGAACTATCACCCTATTAGCCTGATGAGCCTGGTCTGTAAAGCCATGGAATGTATCATCATGTAACTCATAAACAAAGACATTGGTAACCTCCAAACTCTTGACCCCACCCAGTTCGGGTTTGTGAAAGGCAGATCATGCCTCCTGAACCTGATCAACTTCTTTGAGGCAGTCACCAAAGCTGTAGACAAGGGTAAGGTGGTTCACACAGCCTATCTTGACCTCGCCAAGGCTTTTGACACCATCCCCCATTCTGGAATTATAGCTAAACTCGTTAAACTAGGTATAAATCCCTACGTCACAAGATAGATTGCCAATTGGCTCACTGACAGAACCCGCACTGTAAAAGTTGCAGACTCCAAATCTGACTTCAAACCGATGACAAATGGAGTAACACAGGGTTCAGTCATGAGACCTCTCCTGTTTGGTATCTACTTCTCTGAAGTACAGGCTAACACAGAAGGCCTTTGGCTAATGAAGTTCTCAGATGACTTCAAATTAGGAGCCATAGTTGAGTCCCCAAATGATGTGGACATCCTACAGAAGTTCCTCACTGAGACAGATGCCTGGTGTCAGAGCCATGTCCTTAAGTTCAGTGCCAAAAAGGCAGTGTCATCCCCTTTGGTAAAAACTCTGTACCCATGAACTACCACATAGGCAGATGTCTACTTAACGCCAAATGTGTGATAAGAGATCTGGGGACCCAGGTGGACAGTAGTCAATCCTTTAATAATCACATCACCACAGTAGCCAGGAAATCCTTGTACAAGGCACATCTCATCACCAAAGGGTTCTCATCTAAGAAAAAAGAGGTAATTGTTCCCCTCTACTCGACACTCATTAGACCCATTATAGAGTACAATGCCCCTTTTGGAATGTACCTCACAAGCAGGGGTGGCTCGTGCTATTGGACTGCAGGACTGCAGCCCTCCCAGCTATAAAACAAGAAAAATTAAACAAAATATAAAATAAAATAATGAAAGCAACCGCAAGTACTGGAACATCACGTATGCGCACTCGTGGCATTTCCTCCAGACTGTCTCCACCAGCAGTCTGGATTACAAAGACAACATGCATGTCTAAATTTTCCCAGCAGTCAATGCTGCATAGACTGGAAGGGGATTGGACTGCAACATCCACAGGCAGGGTGGTCTCATGGGATAGGACAAGCCTCAGTAGGAATGGACGATGGAGCTTGCTGCTTTTGCAGGAATGGATTGAACAGCTCAGTGGCAATGATGGAGCTTGCTGCTTTTGACAGACTTTGCAGGTAAGGGGTTGTGTGTGTGCTTTTGACAGACTTTGCAGGTATGGGATGTGTGTGTGCTTTTGATGGACTTTGCATTTGCAGGTGTGTGTGCTTTTGATAGACTTTGCATTTGCAAGTGTGTGTGCTTTTGATGGACTTTGCAGGTGTGTGTGTGTGAAATGCCCCAGTTGCTACATGGTGGTAAGGCTTGAACCCTGCACCTTGGGCCCAGATGGCAAGTGCCTGAATTCCCTACCCACCACCATTTGTAAAAAAAAATGCAGATTTTTGCCTCATATTTGTTCTGTTCCTCATAAAATCTGTGGTTTCTGTATTTTTGTTTCTCAACACAGCCAGTTGTACAGTGGTGCAGTGGTAGCATTTTGCCTAACAGCTACAGGTTGTCTTGTTTGATTCTTGGTTGGGGTGCCTTCTATGTGGAGTCTGCATGTCCTCCCTGTGTTTGTGTGGGTTTGCTCTGGTGTCCTCTCATCTTACAAAAACATGTGTCTGGAGTGTTTCTTCCACTGCCAAAAAATGGCTTTTGTTTCAAATCAGACTTTCCTGGTTAACAAATGTTAAATAAATAAAAATGACAAGCACTGGAATTTCAGACTTCATATTCTTCAGAAAGTACATGGTAACACAAAACCTATTATTATAGTAAGTTTCTAAATTTATAAGATGGATATTTGAAATGTGTCCCTATTTTTGGGACTGTATTCCCCCATTATTGGCTTCATCCAGGTTTTTTGTGCCAAGGTTGAGAGCTATTGTGAGAACTAAATTCACTTAATATGTTTGGGGGCTGTATTCCCCCATTACTGGCTTTGTTCAGGTGTTTTGTGCTAAGATGTTGACAGCTATGGTGAGAACTGAATTCACTGAATGTAGCCATTTAAGTTTCAGTCTTCCTCTTTCATAAAACAGATGATTGGTTTGGCATGGTGGTATGTTGCTCTCACTGTTTTGCACAGGGTTCTGGGTTCAATACTTGGCAGTGAAATGTATGGCGGTAACACATCATTTGATTCTAGCAACTTTCCAACATTGTACAAGCAATGTTTAAAATGTGTCCCTGTTTTTTGGTCTTTTGCCCCCCCCCCCTAAATTTTGGCTTTTTCCAGATTTCTTGTGCTGCAAAGTTCAGAGATACAGCTGACTGTCAAGCAGATTTTACTAGAGGCTGAGAGCTACAGGGGAACAAAAGTTTAGTGATGCTTATGCCAAGTCTGTTTGTGTTGTTAATAGCACAACAGGTAGTATACTTGCTCTTGATGCAGAAGGCTCTGGGTTCTACTCCCACAGTAGATAGATACATTGTTGATACTGTACTGTATTGTAAAGGGGGTGGATGCTGCAGTCCTTTTTGGTGAAGATGCCTAGTAACTCTGAACCTGTTATCAGTTTGCTATCCATTCCCTATTGCAATATTACTAGCTTATCGTTTTGTAATGAAACATAGGCAATTTATTCCTCAAGGGCAACAGACACTTTATTTTTAGATGAAACAATGAAATATAAAGTTGTTTGCTAGCAGCAACCTCTTCATTAGTTACAGATTTCTTTAATGTTGAATTATTTAGATGACTTTTACTTCTTCAGAGATTGTGCATATTTACTGATACTGGTGAACTGTAGAAGTCTGAGTAGACTTTTATAATAGAAATGTTCTGAATTGGGCAGTTTTGTCGTTATTAGTGCATGCATTTTTTTTCATTGTTTACTGGAAAAATGTTCTGAATTGGGCAGTTTTGGCATTATTGGTGCATGCATCTTGTTTCATTGTTTACTGGAAAAATGTTGAAAACAAATTTAAAACACCCTCTACAACTGTACTATATTGTACAAGGAATATAATTTAACAAAATCAGAAAGGTGTATCAAAGACCATGTGTATGTTTCATGTGCAAAGGGCCTATGATTTGAAAACAGACCAAAGTTAATCTTTATCTGTCACTGGCAAAATGTATTTTCTTTGAATGTGGGTTTCAATGCTGTTTCAATGAATGTGAGTTTCAAGGGCAGAGAAGTTTTAATGCTAGGTCTGTTTTCATTGTGATATTGCATTGCTTTGTTTAGCAGATGTCTTAGTGTTTGTGCTGTAAAATGCAAAATAAAACTTTCAAATGAAGTCCAAATCATCGTAGAAGTAAACCAGTATGTATTTTAGTGTTTATGGTAAATGGGGTGAAATAGCCAAGTAATGGTTCATTGGAATAGCTTTAAGGGGGAGGCTCCACTCGACCATGATTTTGTGATGGGGAAGGGTGGCAAACTCAAAGACAGCCCCAGCTGAACTATACCTTTCAACTGTCCAGATTTTCACAGAATGAATAGATTTTTGCTTCTTATTTTTGGTTTGTTCCTCATTAAATGTGTGGTTTTCTGGCAAATAATTTAGGAATTAAGTCACTAAATAATGATAGACACTGAGTTTCAGACTTCATAACCTTCAGAAAAATGCATGCTAAAGCAAGACCTGTTATTCTATCAACTGTCTCAGTTTAAACACCAATTTTCTGTACTGTTTATAAGTGTATTTGGCCTTGTCCAGATTTCTTGCATGAACAGGTTGAGAGGTACGTGCAAATAAATTGCTTTAAAGAATTAGGCATATCCAAACCTCTCAACTGTCCCCGATTTTGGCTCAAAATGTTGCTCTACCCCCAATAATCCTGCCACAAAATGGCAATTTTGGAAGAAAACGTGGAGGGTTTGCAATTAAGAAATAACTGTAATAATCAGAGTTATAGATTACTTTTATTTCAGAAATGCATGTAGATTATTTTATTTTGTCAGCTGCTCAAGTTAGCAGTACTAATATTAAAAAAGTGTCCCTTCTTTGACAGGTTCCCAGCTGTATTGTGTGGCTATTTTATATTTTTGCATCGCATTTTTGGTCCATTTTTCATAAAATTGTGTTTTTTTAGCAAATTTTAGCAAATCATTAAAGACTGAAGTTGGAAAATAATGACAGACATTTGTGTTTCAGATTTCATACCCTTCAGAAATTCATACTAATGCAAAACCTATTACTCTATTACCTTTCTAAGTTTATAAGAGCAATATTTAAAATTGTCCTTATTTTTGGGCCTTGTCCCACTTCCTATGTATGACTTTGTCCAGATTGCTTGCTCTGAGGTTGAGAGGTATGACAAATGTGTCAGGGCCATCACAGTCAGCCAGAGACATTTCAAATTGTGACATACATGTTGCACCCCACTGCCCCATGTAGTGTGATTCTGGATGTGTCCAAGCAAGGCAAGGAGCAATTATGCAGTGTAAATGTGCAGAGTATCCCCCCATCCAAGGTAGACACAAGTACTACTTTTATTTTGTCCTTGATTTTGCAGAATGTTCTGGTTTGTCATATTTTTATAATGTTTATTTATGCTTAATATTACTCAGAAAGTGCCTGTTGCTCTGTATTTAAGTAGCAATGCTTTAATGACCATCAGGTAAGCTTGTCTGAGATTGTAAGATGCAAGTAAGCTTTAATAAACATACTGACAAAGAATTGCCAACAGTGAAAGCCTTTCTGTTGTTGCCATGCAGAGAATACCTGCATAACTAGATAATGTATAAGCCTTGGGTATTGAAATGCATATGACAGTATTTGTAATAAAGGACAGGATTACATTATTTTAAGAAGCTCATTACATTTGTTGGAGACTTGCAGTCATCTTTGCAGGCTTTACCTGTAAACCAAACAGAATGCCAATCTATCTTGTGTGGTCCATTACCTGTACAGTAATCCTTTAAGCAATGTATCTTGAGCTTGTTTCTGGTTTGCTTTTCATTTTTTACTTTGATCATGTTTTCCCCATGAAACAAGTAGATAGTTGTTGTCAGGCAGCAGGCCTTTTTTGGATAAGAAACATTTTTACAAGTGGGGTATCACAGAGATTACTACTTTCAGCATGTTACTTTGTACTTTAATAAAGCTGAATATAAATTATAATTAGTACTGCAGTGCAAGGAGAAGTGGTTTGAGTTGAGTGCTTCTTGTTTTTCTTGTACTTGATTTTGACTGGCATTCCAGTAATGTATTTAAAAAGTAATTTATTTTTTCATGACTCACAGCCTTTTTGTTTCCATCTCGATATTAAGTAAGCTGTCATGCAGCTAATGCATTGAACTATTCTTCTACACTTCACATTGTCTTCATTGGACTCTCATAATGATGGTTTAGCACCCAGGGCAGCGTATTTAATTAAAGTTCCAGTTTTTGTGGTTTTGAGCATAGCTCCTCCCCTTTGTAGATGACCACAACCCTTCCCATTGGCCCCAGCCATTCAGCTATCTCCTGCAGCCCCCCTTCGATTTGAACTCACCAGCCGCCACTGCTCACAAGACATCTGCAGCAGCTGGAAAAGCCACAGAAGTACCTCACAAAGAGGATTTCTGGCCTCAAACAGATGCCCTACACTGACTTTCTTAAAAACCTCCTGCTTTACTCCATAACATATCACCTACTCCAAGGTGATCTCTGCCTAACATATAAAGCTTAGTCAAACTCAGAGCTGTTGGACATGCTACACCTAAAGAAATCCCAATCCCTCCAAGCTACACGCTCTGGGGACCTAAACCTTGTCACCACAATAAACAGGACATGCTGGAGGGATAGATTCATGTCCCAGAGACTTCCCATACTTTGGAACAAGCTACCCATCTATGTCAAGCAAAGTTCCTCATTAGCACTCTTCAAAAAAATCTTGATAAGTGAATGGGAAATAGGAAATACACCCTGAGGAACACTTCAGTGGCTCTGCTTGACAAGGGCACAGGAAAATAACTTTATTGGGTAGCGTAAGCCAGGGAACCTTGTTGGCTAGGCTTACTTAGGCCATTGGGCTGATAGCCTAGTACCTACCTATAAACTTACCTATGAACCTATGAAATGTCTTATGCATATCAACTTCTCATTTTTAACACCAGAAAAGGGAAAACCTTGATAATTTTAATGAAAAATACTTAAGTCACCAAACAAGCAAACAAATGGATCAAAATGTAGGTGCAAGTCTAAAATAAATAAATAAATGCATGCATATTAGGGAAAGAGAAGTAGTAAAGTATAAAACTGGAGAGGTGTCTCTTCACAAATCATAAGAAATCAGAGAAATATTAATATCTGTCATGCTAGAGGTAAACCATTTCAAAACATTTTGCAGAGAGGTAACTTAGAGGCCCCATCTCCAATGGAAGTAATAAAGATGAGTCAGTGATAGAAAGAATCCTTAAAAAGAAGAGGGAAAGTAATTTCTTATGCAAAGTATGAATACAGTATGACAGATGCTGTAAAAATGACTTCTACTACACCACATCTTAGAAGCAGTGCCATGTCTGATGTTCTACATGGAGCATATCCTATATAATTTATGTTCAAGCCCGCCCATGAATAAAAATCTATGTGGTACAGTAAAATGTAGATGGAAGGAGAATCCCTGACAGAAAAGTTAGTAGGAGGTGTCAGTGGGTACTTACAACTTGAGATATTGTGGCTAGGGTATGAATGGTCATCTGGATCAATAGTGTAACCTATGAATTTATGAATATACGGACCTAAAACAAACAGAAGGATACACCTATCTTTCCGATGTTGCATATCTTAATATAATTATATCATTGCTTTCAACTGTCCAAATTTTTACAGAATGTCAGATTTTTTATTCATATTTTTGGTCCGTTTCTCATAAAAATTATCTTTTTCTAACAAATTACTGGCAAATCGTTGAGGACTAAAATAAGAAAATAATGTCAGACATTTCATTTTCAGACTTCATACCCCACAGAAAATGCATGCTAATGCAAAACCTATTATTCTATAAACTTTCTAAGTTTATAACAGCAATATTTAAAAAAATGTCATATTTTGGTCCTTGTCCCCCCATTATATACAGCTTTGTCCACATTTCTTGCTTTAAGAGGTTGAAAGGTTTGAATTATATACATTTCTCCATTTAAAGCACAGTCAGTCAGTTGTCAGAAGCTGTGTTTTAGATCACTAGCTACTGCATAACCGACACTCATACCTTGTGAAATATAACTATAGTTAATTGTGCTGCTCAGGATTTTTGGACATTCATCTAGTTTCTTTCATTCATTTTTGGACACCTGCTTTATCCTATCCAGGATCATTGGGGAGCCAGAGCCTATCATTGGCTGTAAAGCAGTGAAGAAAACCTAGATGTGACATTACTCCCAGTACAGAATACACATTCATACTGAACACGTTACATGCACTCAGATGCACAGGGCTTTAATACTGAAGTCTATACCACCATATTTTTATATTACTTTTCTAAATGTTGCACACCTGTTCTTCAGAACTGGAAAGAAATTATGCTGGCTGGTAACACCCCTTATGAAAGTGAAGAATGACCAGCTTAGTCAGACCATTATATGCACTGTCCTCTCATGTAGCCAAGCAAGGGGATAGGGCTTTGGTAAAAATCAAAAATCACACCAATGTCTGTCTAAGTCTTGACCCCACTTATCTGACCATTACCTTGGTAATAAGGAATAAATGGGCCAACTAAATAGGGTGATAGATGGTCAGTAGGCAGTAGTTACAAAACACTGCAAAAAAAATTAAAGTGCTCCTGATTGAACACTAGTAGCCAAAAAGGTTAATATGATATTCTGTCTCTGCTCTCTGTTCATTTCTGAATAAGCTGGACTACTGTAGTTATCTATGTTATAATATAGCTATATTTCACTTGAATAGCAAATCATATAAAAAGTAGCATCTTATAACACCTTGTGAACTCCAGAAGAAGGGATTGTGTAGTCCAAAACTTTGAAAGTGTTTAGCCTGCAATCTGTTGTTTTTAATCTAAGTCAGTTTGGCACTTAAGTGTTGGACTTTGCGCTGCTGGATCAAAACCTTTCAGCAGTCATGATTTTGATTCCCACAACCTTCATCTAATCCCTGATCTGTCACTGATGCCACTTTATGGACAGAGTCAGTCTGTAAATGCTTAACAACCTTATATCCAAACCTTAAAAAATACCCTGGGATATCAAATCATGTCAGATACAACTGGGAAAGCATAGCTAGGATTAAAATGACCTCATGGGCAATTAGCCTATTAATTACCTATGATTCTAATACGCTGTTACTATTTTTTGTCTTTTCTAGACATACTGCCATTCTAGTTTTTGAATTCTTCTCTTCAGTAAATCTCCATGGAATCTCCCATATGCAAATAATGCAGAGTCAAATCCCAATCAGCCTGCTATGTGACACTATTTTGTGTCAAACAGTTTCCAGAACTTGCCTATGTGAGACTTCCTTAATAAACATGCAGTCAAGATCCTAATGATCCCAGCTGCCTAGTAGATTAACACAACAATACCTGAAAACTTTGTGTTGCTAGCTAGATGTGATATGAATGAAAGACAAGGCTTATCATCATGAAACCCCATTTTTACAAAATAAAGTTTTACTCCTTGTATAATACTTAAAGGGCAGATCTGTAGTAATGTAAAAATATTTGTACATCTTCCTCTCAACTACCCTCTGGGTAGTACTTGCTCAATGCAGCATTGACTAGGTGACACTTCTTAACCTACATGATCCTGCCCCCATGCTGGGAAAAATCCCTGAGATCCTCTGGCCCAATTTATCTTATAATGTTAAGATTTGCTTTTAAAGATGGAAGGCTGGTTGTGGATGCCCTGCCTCTGTGCCAGTGGGCTGCCTTCCTTCAGGTATATAATATTGCATGAACTTTAATGTTAAGTCTGAATGGAGAGATGATAAAAACAGCAAGCAAAGGAAAGAAGTATTGCTGGAAGTAAATTCATATGCAAGTCTTGGTAAGTACCTTCATGACATGGTCCCTGTTTTTACAAAATCTCACCAAGATGACACTGATATATATATATATATATATATATATATATATATATATATATATATATATATATATATATATATATATACATACTGTGTTTTGTATACCATATAACAGAAGTATGTTAAAAATAAAAAAGACAGCTAGGTGGACAACCAACTCCCAGGATAAAACAGTGCCCAATCCTGGTAGGTGCACTGGTGCCAGGACTGGAAAAAATGACAGTGTAGAATTCTTAAGACATGGAAACATTCCTACAGTGGGGTTAGGCCAGTTTCAGGGGGAGGATGCCCCCCCCCATTGTAGAATTAAGTAGTAGTCTACAAACAAGACAAAAACTCACAGGCCAAAAAAGAGCCATAAAGATGATAGCGTGACCTACTGTGGATAAGAAAGAAATTATGTATTGTTATTATACATGAAGCCCAGAATTTCCAGACAGATAATAGACAAAAAGATTAAGAGAGAAATTAATGGAAAGGAAAGTACTTGCACAAGAAAACCATTAAAAGCTTGAAATGCAAATGTGTGTTCATTACTACAACAGATTCAATAATAACACTATATAGACCAAGAAACCTTCGGCCATTTGGAAAAAGAAGTGACTGAAAAAGTATGAAAATATAAAGAGCAAAAACTAGATCTTTTTTAAACATATGAAAAAGAAACATGGACGTGGGAAAGAAATAGAGATCTGATATGGTGCAATATTTATGCAAAGGAGAAAGCCAAATTAATTAATTCAAAAAAGCAGCTCCAAAGATATTAAAAAAAAAATACAGGAAAAGGCACTCAGATATGGAAAATTTCACAATACAAAAGTAAGATCACAAATGGGGAATGCAGAGCAGAAGATTAGTAAAGCAGAAGTTAAAAAAATAGAAGTTGAAATTATGGTATACCTGCAAGGTGAAGGATTTAGTATAGGAAATCTAAACCAAGTTGTCACAGCAAGATGGAGCAATGAGTCCCCAAGTAAGGAGAATCTGGAGGAGTGGGAGATATCTGAAGCAGAAATATGGACATAGGAAGGAGAAAGACATTTAATATGGTGCAATATTTATGCGAAGGAGAAAGCAAAACTAATAATACAAAAACAGCAGCACCAAAGATATCTGAAGAGAGATCCAGGTAAAGACATTCAGATATGGAAAATTTTACAATACAAAAAAATAAGACAACAAAGGGGAAAGTAGAAAAGATGATTAGTACTGGAAAAGTTACGAAATAGAAACTGAAGTTATGGATTACTTGAGAATTAAAGGATTTATGTAAAGAAATTAACTCTGATAACATCACAGCATGATAGAACAATGATTCACAATTTAAGAAGAGACCAGTGGAGCAGGAAGCATCTGACCAGTTACCATATGAAGATACTTTGGAGCATTCAATAGGAAACCAGTACAAAAGTTCAGTTAAAGTTGCACAGCAAAGGAAGGAACAGGAAACTGGTAACTCTGACTCAGTCAATGTTGTGGATTGATAGGCCAGTGAGTTTCCATATGAAAACGCAAAGAATGACACAAGATGAAGCTGAAGAGAATATGTCACAGGAAGATGTTGCAGAACTTTCTGTAGAATGCCTGCAGGAAATGGAGAACAAAGAATGTTCCCTTAGTTCAGAAGCAAGTGATCTAACAAAAGAGTTGCTTGATTTAATAGAGATTGATAGACATATTAAGATTAATGAAAAAATGGATTACAGAAAGTCAATAAGACCCAAAATGTTAGAAGTTTGATAAAACAAATGAACACAGTAATCAAGTCTGTTCATCGAAATTCATCTGATATAACAGAAGTAAATAGAATGTATTACTGTGCAGCTAAATTAATAACAGATAAAGTCTTACTACAAAAACACAGGGCAGTAAGGGAAAGGGAGGGGAGAAATCAAATGCATCATGGAACTATCAAATAAAGAAAACTATAATGCAATTAAGACAAGAAGTGTTCCTGTTAGAAAATAACTAAAGAAGGAACAGATTAACAAAAATACTCAGAAAGATAGATGTGGTAAAAGCAATGTGCAGTACCAGAAATAGACTAGGATCTATCATACAGTATTACAAATAATAAACTAACGATATCAGCACAGGCAGAAAAACTTGGAAGAAATGCAGATAAAAATAAAAGAAAAGTACAAAATAAGCAATTTATTTATGACCCTAAAAAAGTTTTATAGAGAATTGGGAAACAATGCAAAAGCAATAGAAGCACCACCAGAAGAAACAGACACTATGGAATATAAAAAAGATTCCGCATGGATAGAAGTTAAAGAAAGAATAACAAGTTCAAATGTACAGGATATTACCTAAGATAAAGTAATGGGCAGAGAAATTGAAACAGAATTAAGAAAAGCTCTTAAATGGAAAAACCCAGGCCCAGATGCAGTACCTAACTTCTGGCTAAAAGTATTAGCATCTTTACATGAGGATTTAGTCCTGAGTAAGAACTATTTATATGCACACCCTGAACAGATGCCAACCTGGTCAGCAATAAAATGTGAACAAATGCAAATAAAACTTAGTAAGGAATATTTTAGAAACTAAAATTAGTAGTGAAAACAGCCCTGATGTCTACAAACAAAGTCCCATCTGCAAACTAATATGCTGTTCCTGTTCTAACTTATAGTTTTGGGGTGATTGACTGGCCCCAAAAGGTACTGTATCAGTTGGACATGAAAACAAGGAAAATGCTTTATGGTTACCAAATGATTTATAAAAATCAGTGTATATCAAGATTATATAAAAACAAACCCATTCATTAGAAGCACTGAGAAAAAACTAATGAAACAACAAAAAGTGCTCCTGGGCAAAATGCCACCATAAGCTCCACACAAATACATGGATGTACAAAACAAGTCTTTATTCACCAATAAAACATGGGTTAAGCACTTTCATCCCTCTTAAATCACTCTGGGACTTCTTCAGAACAAAGTAATGTAGTAAAATCACCCTGATTATATAGTGCAATCAGTTACCCACCAATGAGTCATTTAAAGACATAGCATGAAAACACTGCAAAAGGTAGGAATTCATTATGAAAGAACCTATTAAATGCAAACTAAAACCCCATAAAAACAATAACTTCTATTAAAAATAAGTTGTCTTAAAAATAATTCTAATTATAAGGTTTACAAGAAGTAAATTAATCCCAAAATTATAGGTCCAGAGCCTTTTGATTCAACATAGGAAGCAATGAAACATAACCATTGAGCCCTGGTGCAACTCCAGCATTTAATCTGATGATCCAGTACAATTCTTTCAGTTCTATTTGCAATTCCCACCACCCTCCTCTTGTGCTCTGTGGCACAACTTCTAGTATCCCAAATTTGTATTTCATGTACCCTTGGCAGATTAATGTGTGTTTACAAAGGGCGTTGTTTACATTGCCCTTGGCTATGAAATATAGGTAGTCATATATTCTAGATCTAAATATCCTCTAAGTTTTGCCAACATAAAAGTTTTGACATGTTTAGCAAATACAAATATAAATCACACCCTTAGTGGTGCAGTTACCTTTATGTAACCCAATGCCATGCCTAAAACCTTTAAGGTGTATAAAGTCACTGTCCAGGATGAAAGGACATTGGTTACATTGGCCATACTTGGTTGTGCCTTTGAGTGTCAAAGTGGGATGTGGTATTCTATGTTCCATAAGGTATTTTATATTCTTACCTGTTTTGTAAGCAAAACTTGGTACTTGCCCTAAAATGTTGTAAATCTCTGAATTACCTCAGAAGATGTTCCAATTCTTCTTTGGTATAAAAATTAAATCTTGGATTGTCCCTATGATTACTAGGTGTTGAAATCACCTCACCACTGTTAAGCAGTGGCTTGTATTTGTTCCCCCAACCATCCGCAATCTCAATGACAATAGTGGTGAGAATTTTATCTGGGTAACACCTAACTTTGAACATGTTAGTTATAAGTTTGACTTCACTCAAGAATGCCTCCCTGTTGGAACACATTCTGGCTGCTCTCACAAGCTGGCCTTTGAAAATGTTTTTTTTTTTTGTTATGCAAAGGATGGCAGCTTTGAAAATTGAGATAGCTATTCAAAAAGGTTTCTTTTCTGAAAACTTTCAATACAAACATTGTTCTCCCTATCTTTGGAAAGGGTCACATCCAAACAACTAATAAAATCTTTTGAAAAATGTGATGTGAATTTGCAATATATGCATACCTGGTTTATATACTCCACAAACCCTTTAACATCTGTCTGGTCATCCCTCCAAAGGAAAAAATATCATCCAAATAACTGAAGTATGTAAACCAGTGTTGTTTGTAAGCCCTAGTGAAAATGTGGCTTCTTTTCCCAAGCATATAAAACCAGATTGGCATAAATGGGGGCACATGTGGCCCCCATTTTCACACCCTATACCTGTCTATAATGTTCACCTTCAAATGTGAAGTAATTATTAGTGACAATGCGATCCATGGTTGCCATGATAAAGTTAATCATAGTATCACTTAACCTAGTCAATTCTCTAATAGCTTCATAGAACAAATCTAAGCCTGCCTGGTGGGGGATGGAAGTGAACAATTCAACCACGTCTATTGTGGAAAAAATATAGCTGTCGGTGTACCACCTTTCATTAAATTTTGACAAAAAGTCCGAAGAATCCTTCAACAAATAGTCCACAGATTTTAATGATTCTTTCAAAATCTTGTCCACAAAAGTGCATAAAGAATAGGTGGAGCTACTGTGTACTGAAATGATCACCCTAAATGGCGGCTGCTGTACACATTCATGCACTTTTGGGATACCAAAAGCTACTGGTGTTAGGGGATGTTCCATTTTCCAAAAATTATACATATCCTCTGAAAGCACGTTTTGAAAAAGAGAGTCTTCCAAAAATAATTGGACTTTTCTATGTGCAAGAGAAACCTCATTCATTGAGGAAATTTGATATTTATCGGTATCCGAGAAAATCGTAGTGAGTTGCTTCACATAATCTATGCTGTTAAACAAAATCACTCCCCCACCCTTGTCAGGCTTCATTATTCTTATCAAATTATCGTGTCTTAACTTACTAATCAAAAATTTTTCTTCCTTACTAAGATTAAAATATTTTCTGTGTGAATCTTGTCTAAGTTCACTGTATGTATCACTTTCGCACACTTTTTTAAAAGCTTAGACAATGGGATGCAATGGGAGGAGGGGTTGAAGCTACTCTTTTTTCTCAAACTTTGGTTTTGAGAAGGACCATTTGCTTCCAGTTCTTTAAACAAAATTTTGAAATTCACTCCCCCACCCTTGTCAGGCTTCATTATTCTTATCAAATTATCGTGTCTTAACTTACTAATCAAAAATTTTTCTTCCTTACTAAGATTAAAATATCTTCTGTGTGAATCTTGTCTAAGTTCACTGTATGTATCACTTTCGCACACTTTTTCAAAAGCTTTGACAATGGGATGCAATGGGAGGAGGGGTTGAAGCTACTCTTTTTTTCTCAAACTTTGGTTTTGAGAAGGACCATTTGCTTCCAGTTTTGAAATTCAACTTTCTTGTAAACAATTTGAGCTCCGTGATAGTATCTACTATGTCTATCCTAAAAGTAGGGGGAAATTTAAAACCTTTTATGAAAATGGAAAAAGATATTGGGTCAGTCACATGTTCTGTATAACTGAAAATGTTAAAATCTTGTGAAGAATAACATTTTCCTTCATGACTAACATCAATGAGTTCAACATTCCCCAGGATTCACGAAACTTGATTTTTCCATGCATGAACAATGTAACTGCTCCTGCTTGGAAAATAGCTGCCTTGCGATCAAGGTACATGCCGTTTTAGCATGCATGAATGGCCCTACACTGTTCCAGCATGGAAAGCCATGCTGGATGCTAATCAGCTCATTTGCTGGTGAAACCCATGCAAATGAGCTGGATTAGTGATCCAACAAAGCGGCATGTCTCCATGCTGGAACAGTGTAACTTGCAGAAATGTATTCATTTGCTAACCGAATACATTTCTGCAATCTACACAATGGAGGCATGTCAGTGCTCCAGAAAGCATGTATTATTGAGGTTATGCATGCCATTGGCTAAATGTATGGCCATTGGCATGCAAAACCATTTCAAAATAATAAAAATAAAACTTTTATTTCTGTTGGCCGAACTCGGCCATTGAGGTCAGGGGAAGTGCTATGCTAGTGGGTGGGGGGAGAATATGTACAAATGAGAGGGTGATTTTAACAACATTCTGCATTTTGCCATTATCATCAATGGCATGCAGAAAATAAACATTCCCGGGATTCAGGAAGGCTGATTTTCCATGCAAGAACAGTGTAAGAGCTCCTGCATGGAAAATGGCCACCGAGCAGTTCAGGATAGTGGCATTTTCACATGCACGAGCAGCCTTCCAGCATGTAAAACTGGCAAATATGCAAATCACCTAATTTGCTGGTGAAAACCATGCAAATGAGGTGATTTAGCAATTCACCAATCACCCAGGTCTCCGTGCTAGAACAGTGTCAGTGCAGGAATGTATTCAGAAAATAGTTGAGTACATTTCTGCAACTGACAAAACGGAGGCATGACAGCTCATGAAAAAGCATGTATTATGTACAATAGACATGCTAATGGCCAAATATAAGGCCATTGGCATTAAAAAGTGGTTAATTATTATGCAAATTAAACTTTTTTTTGGCCGATCTTGGTGGTTTAAGCATAGAGCAGAGGTGCGCAAACAGGATAGGGCCGAAAATAAAAAAAAATGGGAAAACTCAATTTTAAGTTAAATCTGCATTTTGCCATTTTAGTCAACAGATTGCAGAATGTAAACAATACCAGGCAGCACTAATTGTCAAGGGGAAAGGGTCCATTTTAGTGCAGTAACTAACGACCTACACACTGGGGTATGCAAATGAGGAGAGTTATACTGAATCACATATTTCTTCAAAGTGTCAGCTTGTACCTAACCGTGTAGGTGGAGCAATACAACAGTGCAAGTCTAAGAGCTGAATGACTTTATAAGAGTGTGTGTCATGCCTGCTGTAAGCTCATTGGAGCTCTGTCACCCGTGTTTGCCCTTAGCTAAGCACAGCTAATGAAGGGGGTGTGTCAGATGTGCCTGAGCACTGTGTACATAGCCTAAATGGGTTTGCGCACCATGCACCGGCTTTTAAACATAACAAAAAAAAAAAAAGGAGGAAATGGCAGCACTGTTTACATTTCAACGCTGCACACCTCAGGGAGGAACTGGGAAGGAGAAACAGCAGTAGGAAGGCAATCAAGGAGAACTAGCATAGCTGGCAGGTAGAATGTATCAGAATCAGCCAATTACACATGCAGCAGCCCAGCATACTACTATAAACTATGCAAACATCTTTCACAAACTCTACACCACCGGTGTACACAGATGGGGGATTTTTAACTGGCAAAACTAACTAAATATGTTAGATGCTGCTGCTGCTTTACTCCATCAATATGTGCTAGAGACTGAGGGTGGTGAGGAGGAAATGCTGACAACCAACCCACAGTGAGGAGGAGGAGGAGAAGAGTGTACAGACTCAGGGAAACCTACCAGGGCCTACATGAGCTGGAGATAGTGGAGGGCTATAGGGTGGACAGGGACATTCTACAGCAAATCGTTCAGCGGTGCCATCCTCACCTCACACGCAGAATCAACAGAGGGGAACCCATCCCTGTAGATACCAAGGTATGTGTAGGCTTAAGAATACTAGCCACAGGTACCTTCCAAAGACCAACTGGGGATGTCATGTGGGTCCCACAGGCATCAGCATCCAGGGTATTCCACCAGTTCCTGGATGCCATGACACCACATGCCAATGAGCCCATATATTTCCCCAACACCCATGAGGCGTTGACCAGAAGTATGTGTCTCTTCCACCATATAGCAGAATACCCTGAGGTAGTTGGTGCTATAGACAGCATGCACATCCACATCAAAACATCACCTCTCAAGCGGGGTAGGGTCTACATAAACCACAAGGGCTTCCCTCCATCAACTGCCAGGTCATGTGCAATGCCCAGGGCATTATCATGAATGTGTGTGCTGGCAGCCCTGGAAGCTATCACAACTCCCACATCTGGCATTGCTCATAGGTGTATCAGCGGTTTGCTAGAGGGGACATTCCATATGGCCATCTAGTGGGGGATGCTGTCTATGCACTGGAGCAGTGGCTGATGACACCCATCAGAAATGCACACATACCCAGACAAGAACACCATAATGAGGAACACGCACAAGCCAGGATCATTGTAGAGCATGTGTTTGGATGCTCAAGTCACGGTTCCACTGCCTTAACATATCCAGTGGAGCCTTGTAGTACTCTCCAGCTACATGTACACAAATGATGATAGTACATGCTATGCTACACAATATGATCCTGTGGAAACAGCAGCAGCAGGAACAGCATGAGGCAGGGCCACACAGCCCCCCAACCATTGCCAAGGCCAGCACAAGCACAGAGAGACTCAGAGCAGGAACTTCTTGAGCCTGTCCCTGTAGACAGAAGGAGGCATGCCCAGTATGCCCAGGCCTTAGCAAAGAGGCAATGCATAGCACACACACTAACACTGTAGGGACCCCGGGACTGATACCTCTCTCTGACTCACACATACAGTAAAAGGGATGCCAAACATGACACTACCTGTGCTTTACCATGTATAGAGAGTGTACTATGTGCATCTGACATAGTCAGCTCTCCAGCAGCTTCCTCAGTACTAGCCAGCAACAAGGTAAGTCACCCTTCCTATCAATTACTGAATGGAGTAGTATGTTCTGATAGTTGTATGTATGGCATGGATGCAAGCATGCAAGGGAACTGGGTGGCTGAATGGAATAGCAGGAGACAGCTGACAGCTATATGGGTCAGCAGGAAATCCATAATAAATACTGGTGTCAACATACTAGGCAGTGGTACACAAGATGACAACTCCCACCGCAGTACATGTGATGGCCCAAATAACTGTGGGTGTTAATAGGTCATAGACATGGATGTCAATGAGGGTCACATACCCACCCCCAGCATCACCCAGCAGGACAGGTATAGATGACCATAAAGAAAGGCCAGGTTAAGGTCCCCAAATGATGGTAATAATGAACAGCCCCCCTCCAGACCTACACAGACATAGCACAACAGGTGTGACAGTTGCATGTTAGTTCTGAAGGGTAAGAAGTCTGAAACTGAAATTAATGCCATTAAAATGTAACGTGTACTCTGCTGATATGCCTCCTTTCTGCATGATAGGTCACGATACAATATGAAATGGAAGCCAACAGAGTGAGCAAAATACCAGTACAGTCATTGCAAATGTTTAAAGCCTTCAAGTGTGCAGGCCCACCCACCCACAATACCATGTAGAAATGCAGTAACATGTAAGTTTGAGGAGTAATATCACTACAGCACAGATTGCCAGAGCTGTCCCAATCTACATTGTTGCATGTGTACAATATGCAGGGGTCAGTGTGGTAAGTTTGTTGTGTGTTTAATATTGCCTGTAAGGGGTGAGCATGTGGGCCTGGATGGTTGTGTCTCAGTGGCCTACGTACAGTACAGTGGTCCACAGGGCAATGTTCCAACAACTACAGTGCCAATCACACTGCCTCTCAGCTACACCCATGTCAGCAGTTGTACATACACACTGTCCAGATGTCAATATCTGTCACCGTCGGAAAGCTGGACATGCCATGAATGGGGGCCCATACATAGAAACAGTACACAGGTGGAAGTGACCTACACAGAGTGCATATAAAATAATTGTCAACTGCACACTCTAATATGGAATACTGGTAGTCTGGCCAATCACTGGCAGACCACAAAAAGCTCAGTTATAAAGTAATGACAGTCTCCCCATGTCCACACACAAGTCAGCATAAGGGGAATGTCCCAGGTATATCTGTGAGTGAAGTGCCAGTAGCTTCCATATCACACTTGCACCCAGCTCACCCCACCATCAGCCACAAGTGTATCACAGGTCATAACCTTGCTGTAGGGAATGAGTACAGCATGAACCCATCTCTGTATGGGAATAAATACATGATTCTGCATGCTGAATAGGTGTCTTATGCAGGTGTATCTCTAGCTGTAAGCAGCAACCTGACCACATACAGACTCATGGATCAGTATGAACAGTAAGGATTGACAGGAACACCTCAACCAATTACCACTGTCACCCCAGGATAATCCACTGGCTTGCAGCCTGGGAACATATGAGTGGCAGAATGCACTGGCCTGCTACAGATGGCCTGCAGCACTCTCAAATGGCCTACAGTCATCTGGCAAAGGCCCATGCCTCACCCATAGTGCCAATGTATGGAATGTTGGGAGGGTCTTAACTAACAACCTAACACAGTAAACAGAAAACAAATGCAAGGCCATGTTGACAAATGCCAGTAGCATGCCTCCCCATGTCCTATTGCAAGTACTGTGGACCAGGCCAAAAATACTACTGGGATAAAGGCCCAACTATAGGGATACCTCTGAGATATTGCTTTCATAATGTTAGGAAGTGGGGAGAATAACAGAGGGGGGTGTAGAAGCATGGATGTCATGGAGTGTGTGAAGTCTGAAACTCTAATGTCTGCCCATACTACCCCCTGACTGCAAACCCATGAATGAATAGCTAAAAAACTGCTTGTAAACCACAATGTGAAGGTAAACTGAGCATATATATGAGCCCTGCCTCTGGATAACCTGGTTGTATCTATACAGCTGAGAGGTATGGTCCCAGCAGGATATGCCATTACGTTTATTTGAGAAAAACACAAGAAGGGGATCCCCAGCCATCATCCTACTAAGGTGTTGGACCATTTACACAGAACCAGCAGTCTATTGTCTGTAGCTACCCCTCCACAGTGGTAGGAGTGTGCCAGAATATGTTGTCTATGCCTCAGAATATTGGTCTTAGCTTCATTCATCTTGTATTTCCCTGGCAAATAACTGTGAACAAAGAATGATATCTGTCAGTAGTTAACGACATGATGCATATGTCAGAAAATATATGCTACAACCAACCATGTTACACAAGCAGCACAGACAGCAATAGTTACAGTATCCCCTGTATGTTACACCCATTGTGTCTCCCTATTGGCAACCTATCTACAGATATCCTGCAAAAGCAGGTTGCTAGGTTTATCTGTAGCACACAAAACCCTGAACTGGAGTCCAACTCTCCCTGGAATAGATGCACACACTCAATATAGAAGGTCATACTGGGCATGCTCCTACACTTAGGGAAATGAAGTCCATGTCTAACAACACAGTGGTCTACAGATATCTGTTATTCACAGATGTCTGTGCTCAAACACCAAATTGTACACCATTGATACTTCACACACACACACATTGGCTAGGAATACTCACACATATCTAAGGCCAACATAGTATAATATGTCAAACATATACACACAGAGACGTTGGGAAGAGAGAGAGGCAGACAGCGACAGAGATAATCATATTACGAGGCCTTTCCCACCCAGTACACATCCCATTGGCCTATATCACATGATATGCTGATGTAATTCACTGTAGAAATTCCTTTGGTTAGCCCTCAGCCCTATAGTCTCAGTGGTGCTTGTCATAACTGTGTAACATTATAGTACAAATAAGTATCCAAGTAGCAGTTGTAATCGCAGTCCTGTCAAGTGTAAAGTTGTGTATGAATGTGTGTGTGTGTGTGTGTGTGTGTGTGTGTGTGTGTGTGTGTGTGTGTGTGTGTGTGTGAGTGTGTGCATATAATAGCAAACTGTATAATGCTGTTAATAATGTACATATGTTGTCTTTTCCTCACAAGTGGGCATGGTGGTCCCAGTCCCTCCACTATACAAGCGATGTTAGCTTGTTTGGTGACTCTGACCATGATGACAACCATAGTGGGGCACAGGGGTCTACTTCACTTCACCGACACGCCACAAAGCCGATACCCAAAACACCAAGACCAAAAGAACGAAAACACACAATACCGACAACTCACAAAACCGAACACCATAACACCGACACCCAAAACACCGGCACACAAAACATAAACTACACATTACACACAACTATATATGCACTAACCTTAACCCAAACCCTAACCCTAAGGTCCAACATTACCGCACACTTACCCTACCTGCACCCTAACCCTAACTCACTTAACCCACCCCTAAACCTAAAGTCCGTCACTATCGCACACTTACCCTACCTGCACCCTAACCCTAACTCACTTAACCCACCCTTAAACATAAAGTCCATCACTATCACATACTCAGCCTACCCACACCCTAACCCTAACTCACTTAACCTGCCCCTAAAACTACAGTCCGTCACTATCACACACTTACCTTACCCGCACCCTAACCCTAAATCCGACACTACCGCACACTCACCTTTCCCGCACCCTAACCCTAAATCCCTCACTATCGCACACTTACCTGTCCGCTCCCTAACCCTAAATCCCTTACTATCGCACACTTACCGAGTCACGCTCACACATTGCCCATGTCGGTGTTTCGGCTGTCGGGATTTCATCTTGTCGATCATCTGCGTTGTCGGTCTTTTGGTGTCGGTGTTTTGGGTGGCATGTTGGTGAAGTGAAGTAGACCCAGGCACAGGTGGGCTTGTCAGGGGCTGCAGCTGTGTCACCGGTTGGCATTCCACCTTTGTCAACCTCATCCCCTCACACAGTCACATTGCCCACACATTCCCATCACCAGTGGCCACAATTGAAGGACAGCTGGGTGCAGGCACAGGACATGCAAGTGTGGAGACTATGGCAAGTGAGCAGCCAGGCACTAGCCATAGCTAGACTGCTGGTGAGGTCACACACAGGCAGGGGTGGTCAAAGGAGGATTGCTGCCCATCCAGCCCATGTGGCAAGTGCCACACACACACACACACACACACACACACACACACACACACACACACACACACGGTGTCCTACAGGCATTACACAGACCTCACAATAGGCAGAAGGTGACAGTCATGATACACATTCAGACCAAAACAGACACACTCTGGACAGGCCCTCAGCATCATGCAGTGCATACCTTTCAACTTACTTTTACTACTACTTTATACCACTGGGATGTGTGAGTGTCTTTAGTTAATGTTGAGCTTTCACCTACACTACACCCATGTAGACATTAGTACTGTTCACCTGTATAACACTGTCTCAAAACCTATGGAACATAACTACAATCTGTACAGATTTTACAAAACTATTTCGATATGTGGGTCATACTTCCTGTCTGCAGCACATACCTCCTGTCTTAGTCTCATACAGTACTGGTTTGACCACTGGATTGGTGACCCTATTTAATGTCATACTGTGATTTTCAGTTGTCATAACCTGCAATACATGTATGTGAAAACAAGGGTGTTTCCTCAAACAGCTTCACAAACTTACAGTGGATATTGTAAGTGTACACACCTCTCTTAACATGCAAGGCTTTGGTGACATATCACATGAAACCACATTAATATTGCCATGACATTTCCACCATTCCATATGACATGTAACCTGTGCACTCTGAATGAGAAACATACACATCACGTAGGGGGTGGCATATCGTACATGTTAGTATTACAATGGCTTGCAGAAGGTGCACAGCCGTAAACCAATACTTTGGTAAAGCACCTGTTGATCTCATTACAGCATTCAGTCCTCTGGGGGAGGTGTTTCTCAGCACAGCACATCTCGACATGGAAATATTTGCAAACACTCCCTTGCCAAATATCTCCAAATTTGTCCCACCCCCTGTGCACAGCACTTGTCAGGTCAACACACAGACTGTGTATTGTATGTAGGTGTGGCCTCAGGCTTGGCCACAGCAGACAGTTGATTGTGTTCTTGTGAATCAATCCTTTTGTTCATTTGGGTGTAGGGTGTGGCCCATTGCTGTGTGCAATGTTGGGATTCCTCCCCATCCACAGCTATGTGGTAGACACCAGACAGATCATATCCACAAGGGACTGGTGTTTGGAACTAGTCATAATACAATCTGAATTGGCTACAGCCCCAGTTCAAGCTGGTGGACAGCAAAACCAAAGCAGGGCACTGCCATCATCCTCCTTCACTGTGTGGGTAGTTTTTTTCTGCTGTTGTCCAGTGCTGTTACTGTGCCAAACTAACATGACCAAATTGTGGACAAAGAGAGTTTAGCCTTGGTCTCATAACACCTTCACACATTTCCACACGTTTTGAAAAGCTGATGCATTGTTGTCCAGACGTTACCAAGAACTGGATGTTGTGTGTTGTGAGGAATAGCTGCCACCATCAAAACACACCCTATACCCAAGACATGTGGAGTCCATGGAAGACTGTTGTCACATGTAGCTCACACCCAGTACTTACCAGAGATGTCTGATACTCCTTCACTTTTGCTGTAGGGCTCCTGGCAGCCTCCCTGGACATTTCTGTGATGATATTCTCAACATAAATGTAGGGATGTCCACTTCTTCAAAATGTCACTGTTGTACCTTATCTTGTACACCTTTTGATGACTATCTGCACTGTGTTCCATGGCATATGCAATGCTGTGTGTATGTGTCCATAGCCTTCAATCCCTTTGCAGTATGTTAAGCTGTATGTGAACCATGGCTTTTGCTGTAGCAGGCAACTGTGTGGGTCTGTGTTGTGATAATCTTGGTATGTGAGCTGACTGTTATTTGCAGGTAATCCAAGAGTCCATGATTGATGGCAGGCATGTACCCAATATGATCAACTGCTGTGTTTTTATCAAATGCTGATACACCCTGGTATGAGTTTCCTCCTGTCCACACATATGCATCTAGCTTCTTGGACTTTTTCCCCTCCAAATACATGTTCCCCTAACAGAGTTGTATGTTTCACATTTGCATTGTACAGCTTATAGGTCACATGACAGGTTGCATGGCTTTGGTCTTGTGTATTGTGCTCACATTTTCATATGTCACAAATACCTGGCATTGTGACACATGTGTACATCTTTTATATGCACTGTATCACAGTAATGTATACAATATGTCCCTACTATTGGCACTCTATCCCCACATTTTGGCAATAATTATCCAGATGTCCTGCAATAACAGGTTTGTGAGTTATGCTACAGATATGTAACATCTCATTCAAATAGGCCCCTGTGATATCATGTAGTGAACACCACCACAGGTGACCATGCAGATACATGCAATTTGCTGACTATAACAGTTCTGTGCATGGCCACATGCATGACCTTAAAATGCCTGGGGTACTGGTAAGCCACAACAGGTAGATCTCATACTTACTGGTCTCAGGCTGCTGTGCCTCATGTTGACGAGAGGTACTTGACTTAGTAATATGTCATAATACTCCAGGATGGCCTCATTTACGGCTGTTGTCTCCTGGACGTCGTAGGCTGGAAGCCTCTACATAACACCTGAAAGACATAAACAGGGAAAAACACATCACAGGACATCAGACATTGTCCATAGTTCTTTACAGAGACAGCTCACAAATAATGAGTATCAGTAGCCACAACATTACATCAACTCATACTCCTGTACCTAGCAGCATTGTATGAACATGCATAGCATTGTATGTTTAAGTAGGCAGTTTGCACCTGATTCATGGTGAGGGTAGGGGTGCATGTGGTGTGCATATCCACCTACACTGATGTTGAGCCAGGGGGGTGATGTCTGAAGCAAGTCTGCTTTAGCTATGGTGTGTGTGTATGTGTGTGTGTGTGTGTGTGTGTGTGTGTGTGTGTGTGTGTGTATGTACTGTGACTGACCTCCATTACAGGGTGGGTTGGATAGTTGCCTGTGAGACTGCAGACATATGTGGGGATGGCCTTCTGATTGCCTTCAGTGGATGTGTCCAATTTGTACTCATACTCAGCATTATATTAATGCACCTGTGACCTACTATGCTCAAGCAGACACAGGCTGACATGCTGCCCAGATGGTGACTGCTCCTAGAGACCTGGTGGTGGAATGAAGTACAGGACAGTATGCAGAGAAAGGTCTTGGCAAAGGAGAAGTGGTATTGACAGACAGATGTAGAGAGTAGACATGACTATAAAGAGATGGGGTGCATGGCATAGAGAGTGTTGGACATGGCTAAGGATGGGGAGTCTGACGTACAAATGGGGAATCTGAGGATTGTATGTAATGTTGGACAGCAAGGATGGTGTATAGGGCCTGCTTCTATTGGCTAGACAGAAGCACATAGCTAGGAAGGATGTGCAGCACAAAAAGGTGATAAAAAATAGGGGTGGAACATACTCACAAGCCAGGAGTGTGTTTAGAACATATGGAAACATCACTATGATGGCCTGTTCCATGAGGAAAATGAGAGAGGGATGCAAGGTTGACTGAGGTGGGTATGGTTAATCAGGAGGTGCAACAGATTATCAAGGAAGGTGTAAGGATAGCTATGAGAGGGTTTAACACTGGAAAGACTGTTGTCTCAGGTGACATACCTGTGGATTCCTGGAGGTGTTTCCTGAGACATGGCAGTGATATTTTTAACTGGATTGTTTACTGTAATCTTGGAAAGTCAGAGGATGTGTGAGATATTGGTGAATTTGTATAGGTACTACTTATCTGAACAAGGGTGGTCTGCAGAGCTGTAGTAACAAGTGAGGGATTACATTGATTGGTCACAGGATGAAGTAATGGTAAAGGGTGATGGCAGCTCGGTTGAGAACATGGTGATGAGTGATGATCAGCAGTTTGGTTTCTTGCCAGGTAAGAGCAGTACAGATACAAATTTTGATCCAAAAGTGTTGCTGGAGATCTACAGTGAAGCTCAGATGTAGTTGTATTGTGTCTATGTGCACCTACAGACAGCATATGACATGCTGCGGAGAGTAGTTGTGGCATTGTATGTGGAGGTCAGGGGTGCCAGAGAAGTCTGTCAGACACCTACAGGATATATAAGAGGCTAGTGTCACAGCAGTGATTTCTGGGTTTGACATGACAGGTGCATTTAAAGTGGAGGTGGGAGTACATCAAGGATCAGCTGTGTGTCCTTTCATATTTGCAGTGGTGAGGGACAGCTTAAAAGACATGACCAGACAGGGGCCCCTGTTGATTGTGCAGTTTGCAGATGACATTGTGGTCTGTAGTGAGATTAGTGGAAAGGTTGGGGAGACCCTGGAGAGGTGGGGTATGTTGAAGAGAGGGGAGGAATGATGGTCAGCAGGACTAAGAAAGAATACATGTGTGTGAATGGGGGGATAGAGGAATAGTGACAATGCAGGCCATACAGTTTGAAAGGTGGATAGGTTTAACTACTTGTGAACACCAGTTCAGAGTCATGGGTAGTGTGGACAAGAGGTGTACAAGTGTGTACAGGCAGGTTGTGTGTGGTGGGGAGGGGAGTTAGGAGTTATTTGTTTCAGACAAGTACCATTAATGGCGATATGGAAAGTCTACAAGAGGGTAGTCTGACTGGCTACATTATATTGGTTGCAGACAGTGAAATTGTAAAAACAGGCAGGATTCAAGGTTGGACACAGCAGAGTTTGGGATGTTCACATTTGCACTGTGTGAGACAAGGGGGGATAGGATTAGGGACGTGTATGTTAGTGGGTCAGCCAGGTCGGATGGCTTGGGGACAATGCCAGACATTGGCATGATTATGTTGGTTTGGACATGTGCTGAGGAGGTATGCTAAGTATATCTTGCAACAGATGAGGCTGCCAGGTTACAGGGACAACAGAAGGATTATAGAAAGTTATGCATGTGGAGATGGCAGACATGCAGGTGTATGGTATGTGAGAGCAAGATGCAGAGGGCTGGAAGCCATGGGAGGAGATGATCTGCTGTGGGGACCCCAAACAGTAATGGACAAATAAAAAGGAGGGAGATGTTATAATGTCATTGTTCACAGGTTGTCAATTATTTTCAAGACATGACACAACTCTTTGAGTAAATGCCTACAAATATGAGGCACACATATGGTCAGTGTGCATAACAATCATCATTTGAATGGTATGAGCTCGGTATATCACATGCAGTCCAACACACACAGCTGTGACAATATTTCACTATACAACTACCCTGTATAGGTCCATGACATTTCTGAGACAAACATGCGTTACATAGTTATATTCACAATTCACATCTGGATATATGTGACATCCCTTTACCTGGCCTAGCAGTGTCATAGTTAGTATTGTTCAACACACACTCCAGTATTTGCCATATGTGTATCACCATTTCCTGGAGTGTCTCAGGGGCCTGAGCTGTATTCTATGCCACTGCAGACAGATACAGATGCTATGGCCATAGGTTCTGCTCAGCAATATATCCGTAGAGCAAGTCTTGTTAGTACATGTATATTAAACTTCCTATTTCCCATTATTACATACCCCCGACTGCAGTCCATTACATGCATACTTGTTTGACATACCGTTTTTTTTTTTTTTTCCTGTTGATGTTGGGTGTTATCCTGGTGTAAAGATTGTTTTTCTTCTGCCTGTTTGGCTGCTTCTTTTTGGGTTTTTTTTTTTTCTGTCTCTCTCGGTTGTCAGTTATACATCTGTTTTGCAGAGGCAGCGCAGCAGCTTGCCTTTTGTAGGTACTGCTCAGGATCAGCTGATGGCCTGTGCACAAAATGAAGTTCCCCACTTGTTAATTCCATGTGGGACAGCTGTGTTATTATTCCTGTAGCCAATAGCTACAGTCCTATGACTGTGTACCTCATGTAGGCGTTGGCCTTTTCTTTGCCTGTGAGGAGTTTTCATGGATGTGTGTTACACACAGCATCACAGAGGGTTGTTGTACAAGCAACTTACAATAAAGACTGTGAAGACAGCTCAACACACCAGGGGCAAATGTTCCAAACATAGGGACAGACTGTGAGTATTGCTGTTATACAATTGAAGTAATGCTAGTTTGACAGGCTTTGTGTGGATATGGCTGCTCTGCATGATTTGCATTCTGAGAGTATTATGCAGTTGACATAGCTCAGACTGGCCAGAGTTTGGATTCTTATTATCAGTGTGTTACTCACACAGTTATTGAATTTGGAAGGTCAGTAACATGCTCTGTAGGATAGAAGTCAGTAAATGGCAACATCCATGCTTATTTCTGACTTCATATTCCTCAGAACAGATATGTTACAATAAACCCTGTTACACCATCAACTTTCTCAGTTTCTAACAGCAAAATCTCCATCATGGACCTGTGTTTAGGCCTCTGTCCACAAGTATGTCAGGTCCATATATCATGCAGTAAGAGGCAAAGAGATATGGTATATCATTACTTAGTGACTTAATTCTTAATATTATCCCAGTTATGTATCAAACTACCAGACATGCTATGTGCAAGAGGCCTTATATATGATGACAAGGCCTGGACATTCTTTGGGACTGTGTACAGTTGGGAAGTCTTTGTATTTCTGGCTATTGTTGACAGACTGTCAGGATTGTGTAGCAGTGTTTTGTGAATATGTTATTTATTGGGGGGGGGGGGGGTAGATGTGAGTGTTATATTTCCTTTTCTATCTGACTTTGCTTGCTGATCCAGTTTCTGGTGCTCTATCAAGTGTTACATTTTTGTAGGGTAAGACTGGGACATGCCCCATAACATGGTCAGGCATCATACTACACTGTGTATTGGGCCAGGATATGTAGGGGTATTGTGTGAGTGTCAAACATGCTGACAGTTTTGACAGTCTAGAAATGAGCTGCTAACCATAAGACCAGCTGATAAAGGGGGAGGCATTGTGGTCTTGGACACCTTGTTCTATGATGAACTAATGCTTAAGATGCTAAGTGATACTGATAAATACCAGGAAATTGACAAAAATAGATTAACTAAGATTATTAATACAGTGCAGGATATGTTGTATGATTTACTTATGTGCAGATTAATTACAAAACAACTATATGATTATTTCTTAATTAATACACCCAATGTTCCTAACATTAAAGGTCTCCCGAAAATACATAAAATGGAGTACCCCCCACCCATGCGACCCATTGTGGCAGGGGAAAAATGGGTGACAGAATATATATCAAAGTATGTAGAATCTAAATTAGGTCCTGTTGTCAGACGAATACCTACTATCTTAAATGATACATACTCATTGTTGGATGATATAGAACAGTTAGTCGGTCAGATAGATAATATTTCGACTTTAATATTGGTATCATTAGATGTTAAAAACCTCTTTACAGTCATACCCAATGACTATGGGGTCAAGGCAATAAGGGATGTACTATTAGAGGAGAAATCCCTAAACAAGGATATGCAATATTTAATATGTACATTGTTGACTTTAGTTCTAGAAAACAATGCGTTTATGTTTAAAGACAACTTGTATATGCAAACATGGGGTGTGGCAATGGGCACCCCATGTGCAAATTCATACGCTAACATTGTTATGTACTATTGGGAATCCAAATATTTGTTCAACACCCACTATATGGACAATATTGTCCTATATAGACGGTTTTTGATGACGTTCTCATATTTTGGAAGGGAGAACAGTCAGATCTAATAGAACTAGTCAATTATCTGGAAACAACGACTGATTCTTTAAGATTCACTCTAGAATATTCACATAACAAGATCGATTTTCTAGACATATCTATTTTGAAAGATGATAATAATCTGCTTATTACGCAATTGTTTAGAAAACCTTGCTGGAAGAATGCAATTTTGAATTATAACAGTATGCATCCTCGATTCATTTTTTCAAATATAATAAAGAATCAAAGAGCTAGGATTACTAGGTTATGTACCCATACATCAGAGAGAAATGAACAACTCACACTGTTGGATAAGTTATTTGCAGACAGAGGGTATCCAGTTAGTCTCATAAATAAATCCAATAGTGGAGTCCACTTGTATACAAAAGCTAAACAGTGATATAATAAGGGTATACAATATATGCCTAGAAATGACAAAAAAGAAGGCACCATAGCCTTCACTTTGAGGTACACTAATGATAACCATAATATCGTAAGAATTATACAAGAGAACTGGGATATCCTTACAATGGACAATGGCCTTAAAGATTTAGTAGGATTCACACCACAATTCAGATACAGAAATGCTAAGAATCTGAAAAGATGGTTATGAATAGACAAAATGATCAAGAAACCTAATATTAACAGAGACATTGGCCTTAAGATGGGAACTTGGCCATGTGGAAAATGCAACATGTGTAAATATATTAATACAGAAAGTGAATTTATAACACCATATTTGGACTATACACACAGGTTTCTTACATATGCTACATGTAATACTACCAATTTAATATATCTAGCTACTTGTAAGAACTGCCAAGCATTCTATGTAGGTCTCACCTCTAGAAGGCTTAGAGACCGTATTTACAATCATACATATGACATCAGAAAGATGACTCTAACAAATGCTTTAGCTAAGCATATCAGCCTTAATCAAGATCATCATTTTAATTTTAGAGTGTTACAAATAATTAAACCCTCAGTGAGAGGTGGAGATAGAATGAATATATTAGCTAAGGCAGAGCTAGATTGGATATTTAAATTACGAGCACACATAGAGCCTGGATTAAATATTAACATCAGTATAAAACCAGTATTGGAAGCACGCAGATAAGACTGTATATTTTAGATAAAGAATATAATGAGAGATATTGTTTATACATCACATATATAGTAGTTATTGTTTTTTTTTTTATTGATATATTGTCTGACTATTTGTTTTATATTTTTTATTGATTAAAAAATGTTTGCATCTTTCATATGTCTATACTTATATATGGCAGGTTTTATACATATTGAATAGAATAACAGGCTATATAGTTGACACTTAATTATTGAATCAATATATATATATATATTTATAGGGAGATAGGTAGTAATTTGAGTTGAACTGATGAAATATAGTTTTTAGATATTTGTTATTATGCACTTATTTACAAGTATATATGACAAGTTGGATACATGCATTATCTCTATTTATATAGTATTTATATAGCTGGCTAATATATGTCAAATATATGTCAATTATATTATATACTGTATGTGCTCTATATATTTAATATTTCATACTTATATATACATCTATATACATGTTTGCATTTTCAGCTAGATTATTTTTATTATACATTTGATATGTAGTTAAGTTACATCTGGAGATAAATACTGCACGAAGATTTTTTAGTTGTTTTTAAAGATATAAGGACATTGTCAATAATTTTTATATACAATAACATTTCCATGTGAATATTTCTATATATCATATATTTACACACAGGGAATATGTACATTTAATATCTATAGAGATATATGTTTGCATTTTATTTTATTTTATTTTATTTTATCCATTTATTGATGTAGCTGCTTTAACCTACGTAATTAGACCAAGGAACAGAAGTTAAATGGTGAAATGTCTGTTTTAAAAAGCTTAACAAATGCTTCACTATTTGATTACTTGATTAATCAAGTAATTACTACAATTGTTTGATTGCTTAATTATACTGCTTAGTTGAGTATATAAGCAGGGTGATTTTGCTCATTAAAATGTAACCTGATGAAGCATACTCGACGTATGTGAAAGCGCTCATTTTTTGGTCTTGCGTTGTGGAATAAAAGTTCTATTTTCTTATATCGTGGTGGATTCCTTGGTCTTTATCTAGTATTCTTGTGCCTACTACGTTGGAATCCTTTGGATGGTAACTAGCCTGTTTTTGCTGATTCTTTGGGACTGTGTACAGTTGGGAAGTCTTTGTATTTCTGGCTATTGTTGACAGACTGTCAGGATTGTGTAGCAGTGTATTGTGAATATGTTATTTATTGGGGGGGGGGTAGATGTGAGTGTTATATTTCCTTTTCGATCTGACTTTGCTTGCTGATCCAGTTTCTGGTGCTCTATCAAGTGTTACATTTTTGTAGGGTAAGACTGGGACATGCCCCATAACATGGTCAGGCATCATACTACACTGTGTATTGGGCCAGGATATGTAGGGGTATTGTGTGAGTGTCAAACATGCTGACAGTTTTGTTCACACACGCCTTATACTGTATGCACTTTCACGCTGGTGTCTGTTTCTCAGTGCTGTTACATCTCTGGCATGCCTGGTATATTTGCAATTACATGTTTATTCCCCCATAGCTAGATTGGTTTGTTGTTGTGTCAGTCTGCCTGTAGTTTGGATATCGCTTGGTGACATGGCTAGCAGCTCAGTGTATTTTTCCTAATTTGAATTTATGTCCAGATATTTTGCAGATATACTGTTGCCTGGCCCATGTAAGTGTTGTGTATTTCTGACACATCAGTGGGATGATGTGAAGATTTAAGTGACTAACTACTGGTAAGTGATTGGTTTTTGGAATTGTGCTATTCCACTCAATATATGTTATAACAGACAGGAGGGTGTTACTGCATCAACTGTGTCAGCTCATCTACACCAGTATTTCAGATATGTCCACATTTTCATGGCCTCCCTCCCTCTTTGTCAGGCTTGGTAATGCTTTGTTGCATTAAGGTGGCCTGAGCATACCTCTCAACCAGCCAGATTGTTTCAGACTGCCCAGGTTTATTGCTCATATTTCTGGTCTGTTTTACAGATACATTATTGTCCATTTTTCTGGTACATCACTGTCAGGATGTGAGGATTTCTGTCAGTAAACGCTGATATACATTTCGGTTTTTGAATGCACATCCCTATGCACATGTATGTTGACACAAACCCTGTTACTGTAGCAACCTTCTACATTGATGCCCGTAGTACGTACATTATGTCTCCAGTCCTGGCCTATAGTCCACCCATTTTGAGAGCCATTGTCCAGAATTCTTGCAGTAACAGGTGTTGGCGTATGGTGGTGAGGTATGACTGCACTACATGTTGTGAGCATATATCTATATATTATATATATATATATATATATATATATATATATATGTCTACATATATATATATATATATATATATATATATATATATATATATATATATATATATATATATATATATATATATATATATATATATATATATATATACATATATATATATAAATATATACATATATATATATATATATATGCACATAATTCCTTTTTATATATCTAAATCTATAGTTTTATATATATATATATATATATATATATATATATATATATATATATATATATATATGTATTTGTTCCATATGTATATCTCAATATATCTGCGGTAAATACTTTTTTATATGTATCTCACACCATACTCATCTATTATGTACATATTTATATATACTAAACATGAGTGATTCCACAGTGTTTTCTCCCTACTATTCTTTACCTGTACTGAATGATATATTTGAAAAAGCAGCAGTCATTTTTACAGTTCAGATGGTGCAGTGGTATGTTCTCTGACTATAGTGTACAGGGTCCAGGGTTCAAGATTTGGCAGGGCTGTTTATTTTGTTGCTGGGCAGAATGGTAGCTGATGGAAACAGAGTGATTAAAGCAGTTTTAAACAGTTGTAAGTGGGTTTGCGTAGGTTTGCGTGAAGCTAAGCATCCCTAAAACATGGTTAAGTGAAAAATATGCTTAATCTGTGTAGGCATCACTTAGCAACATGCAAACTCACTTACTCCCACTTACCCCCATGCTAATTTCTTTAAAAGAAAAGAAAAAAGGGGTGATAGGACAGTGGTAAAAAAAGGTGAATGCAGCGGGAAGAACAAGATGAAAAATAGCTAGGGATGTGCAGGATGGGAGTAGTGAAGGTCGATAGCTGTCCATTTCTTATGCAGCAACAGCTGTGCACTTTTACAAACTTTGAATGCAAATTTGGACACTCAAACTCCTGAGAGAGGGGTGAGGATGACAGTAATGTGTTGCCAATCCAACTGGACCAGATTACATGTGTCTAGTGGACACTTGTGCGAAATGGACACCTATGTATAGGGCATAATGTTTGTTTGGGAATAGATTGCCCTTTTTTTTTAAGGTGAGAGTGGGATGTTGAGGAAGGATAGTAGGTATAATTGGGGAGGTAAGTTGGGTAGAAATATAGACAAGACAGACAGGACAGCAGACAGTGACAGTATATGACACATGTGGGGGGTAAACACCTTAGACGGGGAAGGGTGTTTGGTAATCGGAAGCCCACAGGTCCCCAAATGAATACAGTGGGACTGAGGTCCCGACCCATGGGCAAGCACCACTGCACCTTCATGGCTCAGAAGTTGGCTGTGCTGAGGGCTTAAGAGGAGGGGCATACTGACCCTCAACATGCACCATGCAGCCCTCAAGCTGGTGTAACAGATCTCCCAATTCCTTGTGAAGCTCGCTATGCACCAGACCCCAGACCTGGATTTAGGTGACAGGATCCTCTCCGTGCCCATGCCAAGGGGGGTGAACCCCATCCCCTGAGGCAATTCCACCCAAAGGTGGTGCAGGACCAGCAGACAAGGAGGTCCCAGGGTGGTTGCCAGAAGTGTTGGGGCCTGGTGGCATGGCCAGATGAGGCAGGAGAGGTGGATCTACTGGGATCAGCCTTCCCAGATGTGCTATGGTGTTGCATTTTTAGAACATATGTTGGTTAGTAATGGTAAACACATTCCAGCATTAGTTATAACAGCATGCATGAGTATTCCCATTAACCCAAAACAACAGATTTGGAACATTTGCATAGCAAACAGAACACATGCATATATGGAACCACAGTGGGCATTACACCAGCATGCAGGTTACATTGATAGCAACAGGCTACCAATGATATTATTTAAACAGGGAACATTAATTAGAATACATTTCAACATTTGTAGAACAGTAGGACACATGTCCCAAAAGTAGGTTTGGTGGAAAACATAAAATGAGAAGAAAGTGGTGGAACCAACCATCCTAAAAAATATAAATAGTTAGAAATAAAAAGGCGTGGTGGCTGGAGAGTAAAAAACTCACTTTTATTACCAATAAAATAAAATAAATAAATAGTTTAGGTAAGCACTTTCAAGGTGATCCTCTTCTTCAGATCTTAATAAAAACTTCTACCTACATACGATTTAAATACAAGTGACAACCAATAAAAACACACAATCAGAATTAATGAGGCAAACCTCTTTTTCTTAGAAGAGGTTTTAGAGACGGCACTGTTCAGGCCAGGTGAAACATAAGCTTTAAAATCAACAATCCATCTAAGCTCTATATATTCAGTTTCATTACGTAAATCTCCTTCTCTTAAGCTCTTATTAATTTTCTGTAAAACCAGGAATTTAAAGTTGTGCTGTGTACCATAATCTGGTAAATGTTTAGCCAGTGCATTTGTAGGTTTATTATTATATATGTCATTCAGGTGTTCCATGACCCTCTCCTTCAACATACGGTTCGTTTTGCCTATATAAAATGCACTGCATGAATTACACTTGGCTAGGTAGACTAGGTTCTTAGTACAACAGTCTGCATAGAAAGAAAATTCTACTGGTTTCAAGTGTATTGGATGCACAACCATGTAGGTTGACCATATGTTACAACAGATTTTACAAGCCCTACATGCGTAAGTTCCTTTAGGCTGTGAAATAAACCTTTCACTAGATCTGTTGTGTTTGTAACAGCCGTTGCTTTAAATTCTTACTATTTTTAAAACTGAAGCTTTGAGTGGACCTTACAACTCTACTAATATGAGGGTCTGTAAGTAAAATAGGCCAGTTCTTTTTTACTATCTCACAGGTCCTGTTAACATCACTGGAAAAAGTTTAACACAGCCTATTCACCACCTCAGCACATTTTCCTCCTCCATCATGTACATTTGCAGTGAGTTCTTCAGAAAAATAGGGTTTGGTCATATTGCTATCAAGAGAGCTCATTTATTTCATAGCCTTATCAATCTCATAGGCTTTGTAGCCCCTATTCATAAGATCTACATACAAATCATCAAATGCCTCTACAAGGTCTCCCCCATCAGTATATAATCTCTTACAGTTCAATACTTGATTTTTAACTATATTCCTAGTTATGTGTCTGGGGTACATGCTAGAATGATGAATAATATTATTCTTCCTACAGCTGTTTCTCTATAATCTAGTTGAAATGCTGCCAAACATGTTTTTGTTCACATTAATGTCCAAGAAATCAATCTTAGTCTGAGAATACTGTAGAGTAAAAGAGAGATATGAGGTGGTACTCCCTAGAAAATTCACAAAACTTTCTAACTGTATTTCATTACCATGCCATGTAAAAAAGATATCATCAACAAAATGTTTATAAAAAGTGACATGTTGCTTAAACATGTCACAGCAAAAAAAAAATCTCTTTCTCCCATTGAGCAATTACAATGTTAGCATATGTATTCGCACATGCTGTACCCATAGCAACCACCACTTTCTGGAGGAAGAACTCTGTCTCATATAGAAATATATTATTTTCCAAGATCAAATCCAGTAGGGCACAGATCATATTGACCTTGGTATTAGAAAAGTTACTTTCTTTAGTTAAGAAGTGTCTTACATTTTCAATGCCCTCATCATTGGGGATCACTGTGAATAGAGAATTAACATCTAGCGTTACAAAGAATACATTGCTGATATCAGTATTGTGCCTATGACTGGCCCAGGCATACAATTGCTACAAGAACTCTTTGCTATCTGTCAGTACAGTCTCTATAGTGTTCAATAAATGTCTAAGCTGTTTCTCCACATTTATAGACATAGGCTCAGTGAGCCATCCGATGCCCGATACAATAGGTCGGCGTGGAGGATTCAAGGGATCTATGTGAACCTTGGGTAGGGTATATATGACTGGTATAGGGGGATACTCTACAGAAAAATAGATATACAGTGAATAGTCAATTTGATCCTTCATCAATAAATCATACATATAGAAATTCAACCCGTCTATAATACCATTCACCTGAAATTTCTGTAGTACAGCATCATACAACATCTTACACATTTTCTCAAAATAATTCATAGTGTTAAAGACAACTATCCCACCACCCTTGTCAGCAGACCTAATAACCAAATGTTCAGCCCTGGTTAATGTCCCTAATGCCTCACTTTCCTTCATAGTGAGATTATAAAAGCAGTTCTTGGACCTCTCATTGACTGATTTTCTTAGATCATCCTCACACATCTTTATGAACGCTTCCATAGCAGGATAATTGTTGGGTACAAAACAACTAGGTTATTTTAATGTACATACATTTGCGGTATTCACATCCCCATTCACAAAAATGGATTTAAGCATTATGTTCCTGGCAAACATGTTTAATTCTAGTAATAAGTCCACGAAATATCACTCCTCACAAGACTAACGCTACCTGTGCCAAACTCAGTCCAAGCACTTAAACTAACATAAAAGGCACAGTAGCGATGCAGGCAGTAAACACAGCACTAACTAAAATGCAGGAAACAAAGCTATAAAAGCCGCTGCTTCATAAACTTTAAAATTCAGATTTATTGTGACACAAACAATATTGTGACACAAACAGAAGACGTGGTAAGCGCTTTCACCTGGATTGGCTTCTTCAGACCAAAAGAACCCCCTCTTGTACACCTCTAATATAACAAAAAAAGGAGCCAAAAACAGATAAACCATTAAAGGCACAGTACAACCATCATGGTATACAACATAAATGAAATGCTTACGCTAAAATACATTAACCATAGTAAAATGAAAACACCTGTACCACTCATAAAACATAAATAAAGATATATAAAAACAAAAAACTGCATAAATAACTGCATAAATTCATAGTGATTGCACAACACTAACAATAAATCCTCTCATAAAAATGTGCATATCCATGTATAAAAAGCACAATCATACATATCACTTCAATCTCCTGGACTTCAGGAAAGGTCTCAATGACACTTTCTCATTCAGTCCAGGAAAAACATCTGCTCTAAGTCTAACAGTCCATTTAGATTCAATACTCTCAGTTCTACCCCTCACATCCCCCCTAAAACTAGTGTGTGTAACATCTAGTACTTTAAAATGAAAAAGATGTGTGGAATCATTAGATAAGACATGTTTGGACAGAGCATTAACAGTGGAATGAATCCTAATCTGGTAGAGATGTTCCCTTATTCTGTCCCTCCGCCTCCTGTCTGTCTTGCCTACATAAAATGTGGCACAAACTCCACAGGAGACCATGTAAACAACATGTGTAGATTCACAGTTTGCATGAACTCTAACTTCATGGTTAGTGCCATAGACAGGGTGGCAGAAATGGACATCAGTATCTATGGAACAACATTAGTTGCAACAACCACAGGGTACAGTAACAGCAACCGTATCACTTCCACTGTCCATATTAGGATAACACAGCAATTTCTTTTGATTTGATCTATTCTTATAGACAAAACCTGAGGTAGCACCCACAATTTCCCTCACATTCGAATCCAGTGTTAACACACGCCAGTGTGATCTAATCAAATTCTTCAACCTACCTACATCCTTCGTATAATATAAGGGCACTCTGAAACCATGATCTCTACTCCCAGCCGGAACACCCTGGGAGGGACCATCATGGTCCCCTACAATCTCAGAGAAAAAGAGGGCAGCAGCTTGTTCCCTCAAATTAATGAGGTCTGCCAATCCTCTCTCCATATCAGATATCTGATATTCCTTGCTCTTAAACCTCTCACATAAGTCCCTGACATCTGCCTCAAAACCATCCTGACTGGGATTATACCATGACGTCCTATATACCTAACCCCTTACAATATTACCAGAGATGCAACCTGGATGCATACTGCATCTATGGAGATAGGAATTGCATTGACACTCCTTTCTATACACTCCTGTGTTCAATAGGGCACTTTCCAATCTCTGGACATAGACATCCAAAAAGGAGATCCAGTTCTCAGAAACCTCATGAGTGAATTTCAGATATTGCATTAAACCATTAACTCTCTCTAAGAAGAGAGATAACTCATCTTTCGTGCCCTTCCAAATGAAAAACACATCATCTACAAAACGCCTATAGAACATCACGTTCCTCAAAAATTCATCTATACCAAATAAGGACTTGGTCTCCCGTGCAGCCATAAAGAGGTTGGCGTAGCTATTGGCACAATAAGTGCCCATAGCTACGCCATCCATATGTAAATAACACTGGGAGCCAAAACAAAAGATGTTGTTCTCTAAAACAACCTCCAAAAATAAAGCCAACAAATTCACTGCATCACTACCTAATCCAGATTTCTCCTTCAAGTAATCAGACACCAACTGCACCCCATCTCTGTTTGGTATCACAGTGAATAGGGACTGAACGTCCATCGTGACTAAGTAATATAGGAAATCAACAGGGACATATCTCACAGACTCATACAAATCCAACAGGAACTGTTTTGTGTCCCTTAAAATATGGACATTTGCTTCAACCACTGGGCACAAAAACCTCTCCACATACAACGAAAATGGTTCCGTGATCCACCCCCTACCCGCAGCAATGGGCCTCATGGGTGGATACACACTGTCCTTATGGATCTTAGGGAGACCCTGTATCACTGGCAGGAGGGGATCACTAACAAACAAATATTCACACAACTCATTTGTAATAACATTGGTCTTAATCAAATCATCCAAGACCATATGTATTCTATGGACATGTATATCCACTGTCTTGTGTTCCACTAAACTGTAAAACCTTTAGTCTGATAACATAGACCTCATTGCCTCATCGTAGAACTCAGAGTCCATAACTAACAGGGCACCCCCCTTGTCAGCAGGTCTAATGACAGGGGAGGCATCACTCCTCAGTTGTTGTAGGGCTCCCTTCTGTACATAAGTTAAATTGCCCTTTATATTTTATTTTATAACTATCAGCTGTATAGGATTGATTCACCATTCCTGACATATTATAATTTTGTTTACCTTCCCTGATATCCCCCTATGTGCTTTCATTGCATTTAATCTTGTGTGACTATACTGTATGGGCCACTTGTGTTTATATGGGGGTTTCACGACTTTATTACACTGACACCTCACATCTGGACCTACTACACTATTCTGGTTTACAAATATATGTTATTTACTACCTAATTATTAAAAAAAAGATACGTATTGCTTTCACGTGTAAAATGCAAATTGGTTTCTGTGGGGATCGAAGCAGGAACAACTATTTGCCAAGCAAATGCTCTAACCACTTCACTATTTCCACATTGCTATTTCTTGCTGTATATTACTATTTAGCTCCTTGTGATGTGTAAGCTAGGCTAAGCAGAGCTGCATGATGTGCACATTCACTCAGCTACATTTAAACATTATTGTGGACTGAAAAAAAAATTAAACTGTTTTATTTTTTATTCATTATCTGTTGGGGGCTGTGCTTTTCAAATGGTGATAACATGATAGACTTTGTATTTGAGAGGTATGCTCCATGGATACTAACAGTGTCCACCATACCTCTCAACTGTACAGATTTTCATAGAATGCCCAGATTTTTGCCTTATTTTTTTGGTCCATTTTTCATACAATTGTGGCTTTCTGGCAGATTATTGGCAAAGCATTAAAGACTGCAGTTAGGAAATAATGGCAGACATTTGTGTTTTACACTTCATATCCTTTGTGGGCTTTATGCTAATGCAAAGCCTGTCATTTTATTGACTTTATATGTTTATGAGAGCAATATCTTACATTTGTCCCTTCTTTTCTATGGCTTTGTCTAGATTTCTCATCCAGTTGAGATGTAATGGTGTCCGAGGACACTCTCACTACCTTTACATTGCTGTATGGCAATTATGGATTGCAGGGTGGATCTGTATAGTGAGAGCATTGCTGTCAGACTCACCCTCTGTGCTCGTGCATAGAACAGTGTCCATTTTAGAGCACAGCAGTGTGCCTTCATGAATATGCATGGCACGCTGCTATGCTGCACATGAATGGTCCAGTCTATGCAAGAATAAGCTATTCTTGCATGGAAGTTTGCTGAATCTCAAGGATTGGCAGTGAACAGTGGTTGCTAAGGGGGAAGGCTTGTGCTTAGTGCAGTAACTAGGGCTGGAGGCAGTGGGTATGTTAATGAGGGGACTTATACTGAATCACAGCTTAGTCAGGAAATTTTCTAAGTGTCAGACTGCAGCTAACCATGAAGGTGCTCTAACACGACACTGTAGGCAGGAGGAGCAAGGTACATGAAAAGAGTGTGTGTCATGCTTGGTGTAAGCACATTGAATGTCTGTTGGCTAGTTTCAGCTTAGCTAAGCACAGCTAAGTGAGGGTGCATGTCTGAGGCTGTTTATTTTTATTCCATGAAATGAGGAGCATGTTCATGCCCAGGAGAGAGAGAGAGAGACATTTCTTGATGTTTATACAGCACACAGGCACAAAGAGGCAGGAAATAGCAAAAGGCAAAGGAAGTAGCAGAACAAGGGGAACGCTGTGCAAATCAGCTATATGGGAGTCTGTAACCCGCAATGAGCCAATGAAAGCACTCATTAATACAACAGACAGGTGGCTGCAGAGCTGACAATGGGAGAACATGTAAAAAAAAAATAAGGGCATGAGCATACAATAAAGGAGAAATGAAGTAGAAATCATGGGTCTATTTCATAACATCGAAGTGTCAAAACTCCGAATGTTATAACATTGAACTTGAAACTTCGAAGACTGACAATATCGAAGCTGCAGAACATCGAATTCTTACCAAAGGGAAAGAATTTGGATCGCCATTTCCATGTCTTCGCTATTTCCTTCACTGTGGTGCAATCTCGGAGCCCCCACATGAGAAATAGTTTGAAGTGTTCGTGTCTTTCACGTTTTGTACTGGAACAGCAATTTATTCCCAGGGAAAAAAATCACTGTTCTCAGTCTTCAATGTTTTCAGCTTTCATGGTTTTGGGTCCGATGTTATAACATTGAAAGTTTTGACACTTCGATGTTATGATATAGACCCAGAAATCACTACTATGGCATACTTGCAACTCAGAATGAGCCATGCAAATATAATACAGCTGGCAGGTAGCCAGCTAGGAAGGTAGGAAGGACATGTAAAATAAAATTAAAGGGCAACAGCACAAGTTAAAGGTGAAATGATGTAAAAATCATGATTATGGGAGTCTTGCAGCTCACAATAGGCCACGCAAATATAATACCGCCGGTAGGCAGCTGCAGAGCTGAAGATGGGAGGACATGTAAAAAAAATAAGGGGCAACAGCATACAATAAAGGAGAAATAAAGTAGAAATCACTACTATAGGAAACTGGCAATTCAGAATGGGCCATGCAAATATAATACAGCTGGCAGGTGGCTGCATAGCTGTAAATGGGAGGAGATGCAAGTAAAATTTAATTACAAAAAGGGCAACAGCAGAATAAAGGCAATCATGCACAAATTACCATTAATGCTTCTAACACTCACAGTGGCTAAAGCAAAGCCATTAGTGATATAGCCAGCAGGTGGAATGTATCATAGTTAGCCAATCATACAGGCAGCATCAGCAGCACAACAGTATAAAGTATGGAAACATCTTACAGTCCAGTTTTTCAAACAAACTCTGCACCACTGGTGTATACATGGAGCGGAATTTTAACTTGGAAAATGTTAGGGGCTGCCATTGTTTTGATGCATCAGTATGTGCTACTGGCTGATGGTGGAGAGGAGGATAATGCTGACAACTGCCACAGACCAAGGAGGAGGAGAAGAGTGCACAAAACCAGGGTGACCTACCAGGGGCTACATGATCTAGAGGTAGTAGAGTGTTACAGGGTGGACAGAGACATACATCAGCAAATCACTGAGCTATGCTGGCCTCAACTCAGAGCTAGAACCAACAGAGGGGAACCCATCCCAGTGGATACCATGATATGTGTAGTCCTACCAATTCTAGGTACAGGTACTTTCCAAACACCTACTGGGTACATCATGGGGGTCTCACAGGCATCTGCATCCAGGGTACTCCACCACTTCCTTGACATCATGCTAACACATGCCGGTGAGCACATGTAGTTCTAAAACAACTGTGAGGAGAGGACCAGAAATATGTGTCTCCTCCAGCATGTAGCACAATACTTGGAGATACTGGATGTCATAGATTACATGCACATCCACATCAAAGCACCACCCGGTGAACAGGGTAGACTCAACATAAACTTCAAGGGGTACTACTCCAACACCTGACAGGTCATGTGCAATGCCCAGGGCATTATCATGAATGTGTGTGCTGGCAGCCCTGGAAGCTATCATGATTCCCACATGTGGCATTCATCACAGCTGTACCAGGCATTTGCCAGTAGGGACATCCCATATGGCCATCTGGTGGGGGATGCTGGCTATGCACTGGAGCCTTGGATGATGACACCCATCAGAAATGCACACACACCCACACAACAACTCCATAAAGAGGCACACACACAAACCAGGATCATTATAGAGCATGTGTTTGGGATGCTCAAGTCACGGTTCCACTGCCTTGACATATCCAGTGGAGCCTTGCAGTACTCTCCAGCCACATGTGCACACATGTTCATAGTATGTGCCATGCTACACAATATGGTCCTGTGGAAACAGCTGCAGCAAGAACAGCACGGGAAAGGACCACACAGCCCACCACCATTGCCAAGGTCCCTGCAGGCATAGAGGGACTTACAGGAAGAGGCCCCTGAGCCTGCTCCCATAGGCAGATGGAAGTGTGCCCAGTATGCTCATGCCTTGGCAAAGAGGCAACACATAGCACACACACTGACACTGTAGGGAATCCAGGGACTGACACCTCTATCTGACTCACACATACAGTAAAATGAATGGCACACATATAGGCAGTGTACTGCGTGCATCCTACATAGGCTGCCCTCAAGCACCATCCTCACAACTGATGCAAGCACAAGATAAGTCAGTCTTATTAACAATAAAGGAATGAAATAGTATGTTCTTCTAGTACATCTATGGTAATGATGCATGCATACAAGGGAATGGGGTGTCCTACTGGGATAGCAGCACACAACTGACAGCGATGTGGGACACCAGGAAATGTCTGGGCAAAACTGGCCTCCACACACTATGCAGTGGCACCCAAGGGTGCAAATCCCACTGCAGCATATGTGTGGGGATAACTAACGTGGGGTCATAGGTCACAGGCATGGATGTCAGGGTGGGGGTCCTATAACCACCCCTCACACCCACATAGCAAGTCAGCTGTAGAAAGCCACAGAGAAATGTCTGGTAAAGGCACACAAATGGTAGCAGTGTTGAATTAACCCCCTACAGACTCACATAGTCATAGCACAGCAGGACCCACAGTTGCAGTAAGGCTATGAAGGGTAAATAGTCTAAAATTCAATTGTATGCCAGTACAATCAGACCTGGCATCTGTACTGATATGCTTCCACTCCCCAAGACAGGGCACTATAGTATGGTAAATGGAACCAACATTTAAAAAAAATATCAGCACAGTCTGTGCAAATGTGTACAGTTGACAGGTGTGCCCCCCCCCCATATACCCACACAAATGCAGTAACATATATGTATGCTTGGAAATAGCAGCATAACACACATTGACAGGGCTGTACCAATACACATGAAAACATGTTGCCTGTCCACAATATGCAGGGGTTAATGAGCTATGCGTATATGTAGTAAATACTGTCTGGATCTGGTCAGCATGTTCTCCTGGTGGTCGTCTTGTACTGCCCTAGGTACAGTGCTGTCTTTGACAGGCCATGTGCAGATAACTGCAGTGCCAACTGTTATGCATGTCAGTGACACCCACTGCTCTGCCACTAACATACCCAGAACTCACAGTGCTATGTGGGATATGCTACACACATTAGTGACATCTTGAAGGATGTGTAGCAGAGGTGCCAAGGCTTTTGTGAATATAAGTGCTTTGTGGTACTGTTGCCAGTGGTCATTCTCAATAATCCTGTTTTCTAATGTATGCTATTACAAATAATTGACATGTATGCACAGTTGAATGTACTCTGTACCCACGCCCATAACTCCCAACCTCTGACAGCAAGATGTCTGGACAAGAGAAGAAATAAAAGTGGAACAAAGGCACAATGATAGGCATGTGTTGTAAATATTGCCTTTACATACTGTAAAAGTAGGTAGGGTGAGAGGTTTGTAGCAGCAGAAATGGTTTGACGGTGATATATTCTGAGACAGTAATGTCTGTATTATCATGTAACATCACACTTAAATCATATGTAACTAACTTGCCATAAAGACACATGTATACATAGAAAGGATGAAATCTCTAGCCAAACACCTGGACAACCTGCCTAAAATGTATAGGTCAGAGGTATGCACACACAAGGATATGACATCCCAGGTTAGAAAGCAGGAGATCCCCAGCCAGTATATCATCAGGTTGCTGGACTGTTTACACAGCTGTGTGTCATTACTGCACTACTTGTAGCCACACCTCACAAATGGCCTTAATGGAAAGAATTTACATAGCTGCCCTCCATACCTCTCAACTGTACAGATTTTCGCAGAATGTCCAGATATCTGACTCATAGTTTTGGCCTGTTCCTCTTTTTTCCTGGCAAATCACTGGGATGATCTCAGGATTGAAGTCACTAAATAATGACATACATTTGCGTTTCTGACTTGAAATCCTTCGGAAAATGTATATTACAACAAATCCTATCACTGTAGCAACCATCTAAGTTTATAAGAGCAATATTTCAAATATGTCCCTATTTGTACCCCCATTTTGTCAAGCTTTGTCCAGATATTTGGCATTAAGAGGTGGAGAGGTATACTGCCCTCATAATTTTGGTCTATGTATCATACAACTAGTATTACTCTGGTAAAGCACTGTGATGATCTGAGGATGTCTGGCAGTTGGTAATGACATGACACATTGCAGTTACAGACTACGAATATGTCACAAAATGTCTGCAAAACAAAGAAAGTACCCCAATGAAACTGCTGTGTACTCCTGAGAGGTATGGCTGTAACACACAAAACTCTGGACTGGAGTACATCTATCTGTGGAATGGAGTCCCACCCTAACTATAGAAGGTCACACTGGGCATGCTCCTACAGTTAGAGAATCACAGAACATGCTGGAACCCACATCAGAATATATGACTGTATTGTGTATATCTGTCCATGCTTACAGACAGCTATGTACACCTCCACTGTCCCCACATACACACATCAGACAGGAATACCCTCAGCTAGCTGTAGGTGGTCCATATGTGATATAGCTGCATCTTTTGTGTCAGATACACACACATATATATATATATATATACATATATATGGGTAACAGATAACATATGTCAAGCATACACACACATAGATGTGGGGAACTGAGAGACAGACAGTGATACAGAGAGAGACACAGGGTGACACAGACAGAGTGAGTCACACACACAGAAACCTTGAATGGTATACACTGATGTCCTCTTTTGGACAGTGGCATACCAATTGTAAATAGTTGTCTGTGCTAGCATAAAAGGTGAGCCCCATTGTATAACAGTACTGAGGTTGGTTTTATAATATCACATCATATGCCTGTGTGTGTGCATGTCTCCATAGGTCCAAGTATTAGGAGACTCTTCCCACTCAGTACACTTCACATTGCCCAATTACACAACATCTGCTGCTGTCATTCACCGTAGAAGTACTATTGCACAATGATCACCCTTATAAGCTCCGTAGTGCATGCAATAACTGTGTAACACTATAGTACAAATAACTAGATAGGTAGGGGTTCTAATCTGAATACTGGCAACTGTGTGTGTGTGTGTGTGTGTGTGTGTGTGTGTGTGTGTGTGTGTGTGTGTGTGTGTGTGTGTGTGTGTGTGTGTGTGTGAGAGAGAGAGAGAGAGAGAGAGACAGGTGTGTATGTAAGAATGAGGGTGTGTGTGTTTGCTTTTTTGTAGGTGAAACACTTTTAGGCCATTCACACCCACAACACTTCCCAGTGCCCCACTGTATTAGTCCTGCTGAAGTCATTCCCTTTATTATTACCTTTGGCTGGCTGATAGCTCAATAAGCTCCATAGTATGTGTGATAAGTGCATAACACGGTAGTACAAATCACTAGAGAGACAGGGGTTCTCATGCCTGATCTGGTAAATGAGTGTGTGTGTATGTTTGTAAGCAGAAGTATTTTGATAAGTCTCACACCCACAAGCTTACATTATCAAGGTTGCTAATGTAATTTCCCTTATCAGCACCTTAGGCCAGATGTAAGGTTGGCAAGCTCTGTAGTACATGCGGTAACTGCATAACACTGTAGTACAACAAACTAGGTAGGCAGGAGTTCTATTCTCAGATCCAGAACATGTGTGTGGGGGTAGAAGTGTATGTGTATGAAGAAGTCTTTTGATAAGTTACCCACCCACTGGCCTACTTTGTCAGTCATGCTGATATCACCCCCTTATAGGGACATAGCCATACCTCTCAACTGTACATAGTTTTGCACAATGTCCAGATGTCTGCCTCATATGTTTGCTCTATTTCTGATAAATGTATGCTTATCTGGCAAAATAGTGGCAAATCTTTAAAGGCCAAAGTTAGAAAATAATGACAGATATTTGAGTTTCAGACTGCATAACCTTCAAATAAGTCTTGCTGTTGCCAAACCTGAGCCAATGAAAGCACTCATTAATACAGCAGACAGTGGGCTGTATACTATATACTTTCTAAGTTTGTAGGAGCAGTATTTAAGAAGTGTCCCTATGTTTAGGCCTTTTGACCACTTTTATGTATGGCTTTGTCCAGATGTCTTGCTCTAAGAGAATGAGAAGTGTATACATAGCTGTGTACTAGACTAATGGCCCTTGAGCCATTACAAGCCTAGGCCATAGACATGCCCTGCCACTGTGCCACCCAATGTCAGTTACCAGAGCCTTGAGCAGGCAGAGCCACTGTACTGATCCCTGGGGTGAACTCTGTATTACCCATCCACTCATCAAGATCTCTCTGCAATAGGGTCATCTAGGTGCTTTGCCTGACATGTATGGGAAGTCTATACCAGGGCATTTCCAGTCTCTGGGTGATGAAACTGTCCTCCCAGCACATTGTGTTGATTGTTGTAATGAGGTCAATGCCTCTGCAGTGTGTGGTGCAGTGATATTGGGATGTGTTTAGATGTAGCAGTTGTAAAAGAGCTGGGTCAGATATGGCTTTTCAAGTCAAGTAGTGATTGCCTCTATGTAAGTGACAAGAGGCAGAGAATAGCTGGAGTCTTTTGAGTCTTTCTATGTAGGACAGGTATCGAATGCTTAGGGTCCACATTGTGAGGTACATCTGTGCCCTCTCTAGCTGTTGCAGGTGTCTACTGATGTACATGCCATATTGGTCATTATATGTAAGGAATGGTCTAATGAGGGAAGAGTACACAGAGATGATGACCTCTTTCTTCCTGGACGCAAATCCCTTGGCAATAACATGTGAACACAGTGAGTGTGTGGTAGTTAAATGACAGTTTGCTATCAACCTGTGTCCCCGGTTCTCTAATAAGGCCTAAAAGTATTTAGTGGGCACCCATTAATGTGGTACTTAGTGGGAACTGAGATTTTACCAAAGGGGCTGATGATGCATTCTGTGGTGTTAAGCTACAGGCCATGGTTTCCACACAGGTCACTGGTCTCACTGAGGCCTTTCTGTAGGATGTCTGCATCACTTGTGGAGTTAATTTTAGCTCCCAGATTGCACTTGTCTGTGAACTTGGTCAGCCAGAGTTCTTTTATGTTGGCCTGGAGTCCTGAGAACTAGATGCTGAACAGGAGAGTACCCGGGACTGATCCCTCTGGGACTCCACCCATGACTGGCTGGCAGTTTGACATGGAGTTTGCTACTTTCACATTGTGCATTCTATCTGTGAGCCAATTTGCAGCCCACCCTAGAGATATAGGGGTTGATGCCTACTTTGGTAGGTTCAACCATAATTCCTGGCTGAGGAATGGTATCAAGAGGCTTGGCCAGATTGATGTAGGCTGTATGCAGTGCCTTAATGTGATACAAACCCCTGGTGACTGACTCAAAGAAGCCAAACAAGTTGAGCAGCTGTGATCTCACTTTCACAAAGCCGAACTGTGTGGGGTCCAGATTTAGGAGATTACCTATATGTTTATCTATCAAGTCCATGATGATGTGCTCCATAGCTGTACATATCACACATGTAAGTCTAATGGACTGATAATTCCCAGGGTCTGTAGTTCCCACACCTTTTTGGAGAGGGATGATTGTAGCAGTGTGCCATCTGGGAAGGACAAATTCTGAGGTGAGGCTGTGACTGAACTGAGCACACAGAGGTGTTGCCAAGTTTCTTGGTAGTTCATGTGGAACATGGCCTAAGATTACTTGGGGTCCCATGGAAGCTGTATTTTCACCTGTGGACAATTCAGGTGTAATCTGGGAAGAGTATGCCTGGGTGACTGGTATTCCTCTGACATTCTGAGTGTTCCTCTAGGGGGAAGACAAGGGTAAAGCTGGCACTGAATGTGTTGGCAAAAATGTTCCCAATATATGTTGGCACAGTGTAGGAGGTAGCATTGTGCAATAACTCAGAGCACATTTGGGTAATGGTGTTGAGGTTATTGATATAACTGTCAAAGTATTTGTGATTGTTGTCAGTAACTGCTGCAATTCTGCCATATGATTCCATGAGGGATCTCAACTTGTTGGTGATGCTAATAGGTGTTCTACCGCTCTTTGGGCTCCACCTTTTTCTACAACACTGTCTTCCTTCTGTTGTACAGGTTATTAATGGAAGGGGACCACCTGATTGGCCTCCAGTGTTTGCAGGTATGTATTACGGTTCTGTTGGTTATGGCTAGTTCCAGGCATTGATGTACTTATTTGTACAGTGCACTTGTATATGATTTGGCAGCCATGTAGGTATTTCCCATTGTCATGGATGCTGTGAAATTAGCCATCTCTATTTTTATGAGTCCAAGCACAGCTGTGGAGATGCTGTCCAAGGTGGTTACCTTTGCAGGGGTAGTGGTTGAGATGTGGATTACCATGGTGATTATTCTATGTTTGATCTGACCAGGTAGTAATTGATTATTGTTATCACGCAATGGCCCCATATGTTGGTAATCAACACAGGCCAAGGATGCTACTTCCTCTACTGGGTGTCAGTATGAGCTGGTCGAGGGCAGTGGAACTAATGTATGCCAGGAAGTGTTGGGCCAGTGTAGTTTTGCATGAGTATCTTTTCCACTTGATGGCGGGGTAGTTGAACTCCCCTAGCATGTGACTGTTGGATTGGACCTTGATAGATTCCAGGGTGTTGAGGAATGTGGCTTGAGAGTCTATGGACATAGATGTGGACCTATAGCAGGCTAAGACTTGAACTGCACTACCACCCAATGTCAGTTGTACCTGACATATGTCAGCTGTATTATATTGGGATAGTACACTGGATGTGTGCATATCCATTATCAATTAGGACACACTACCACCTTTGGAGCTGTGGCTCATGTTTTGGGCTGACAGATGTGGAATAGGTTGCAGGCTGGTTCTGCATGGGTGCTGTCTGCTGCTGTAAAACAGGTCTATGTTACAGCACAAATGGTAATATTCACCATTTTGACAAGTGCTGTGAGTGGCTGCATCTTGAGATGTAGATGTCTAATGCTGAGCAGCATGACCCTCTGTCTGCATATATGTGTAGCTGTTAGCATGACCGGCAATTT
>NC_056741.1:1000840835-1000880728 GCF_019279795.1 Protopterus annectens | reverse complement strand
CCCTTAATTTTAACCTGTGCAGCAGTATTACTGGGTGTATGGCAATCTACTGGTATTGAGTTTGCTCCTTTGAGGGAGTGAGGGGGTAAGGTTGGCACTGAATCTGTCTGACAGTATATTGGCAATATCTGTTGGCTCAGTATAGGAGGTACCATTGTGCAGTAGCTCAGAGCACATCTGGGTATTGGCGTGGTGATTATTTCACATAACTCTTGAAGGCCTTGTGTTTGTCTTTACTATCTGCTGCAATTCTATTGTCATAGCTAGCTTTATGGGATTTGATGAGTGATCTCAACCTTCTGTTGAGGTGGATAAGGGGGTTGTTCCAGTCTTGGGACTTCATCTTATTCCGCATCAGTTTATTTGTTCTGTTGTCGAGTTTGTGTATGGTAGGGGACCACCAGATTGGCTTCCTGTTTTGGAGAACAGCGTCTTGTTTCTATTGGGTATGGTGAGATCCATGCATAAGTGTATGTGTTATCACAGTGCATTGGTGCATGATCTGGTGGCCATGCAACCATTCTCCATTTGCATGAGTGCTGTGTACTAAGCCACCTCTGTTTTAAGGAGCCCAAGGTTAGCTTTGGAGAAGTTTGTCATGGTGGTTACATTTGCAGAGGGGGTGGGATGGATGTGGATTTCCAAGATGATTAGTTTGTGGTTGGATTTCACCTGGGAGGATTTGACTTTTTGTGTAGAACAATAGTTGACCATGTTAGCAATGACCAGGTCAAAGATGTTGCCACCTGTAGTTGGGGTATGAATGAGATGGTCCAGGGCATTGTAATTAATGAATTCCAGAAAATATTGGCCAAGTGTATTGGTACATGAGTAGTTTTCCCAGTTAATGGAGGGGTAGTTGTAGTCACCCAGTATGAGAGTGTTAGGTTGGATCCTAATATTCTCCTGGGTGTTTAGGAATGAGGAGTGTAAGTCTTGGGACATGGTCAGGGACCTATAGCAGGCTATGACCCGAATTGCTATATTACCCAATGTTAGCTGCACCTGCAGTATCATTGATGCATTCTGTTGGGCTACCAATGTGGGGTTGCATGCATCCTTTATGAGTATGGAAACACCACTGCCTTGGAAGCTGCTGTCCAAGTTCTGGGGCTGAAGAGTGTGGAATGAGGTATAGTCTGGTAGTGCAGGGGTGCTTACAGCTGCTTTGAACCAGGTCTCTGTTACAGCACTAATGTCGATGTATGGCATTTTTAAGGAGTGCTTCGAGTGAGTGCATTTTGAGTTACACTTCTAGCATTAAGCAGCATGACCCTCAGATTGCAGTTGTTTGTAGCTGTTATGGTGGTAATTTGGTATTTGGTACACAGCCTAAACAGGGCACTATAGGGGTGGCAAGAGCCTTGGCCAGTATCCAGAAGCCCAGAGGTGACAGATGCAGGCCATCTCTGGCAAAGCATCAAGGTCTGTCAATCATGTCATCCCAGGCAGACAGACACTGGACCCCCTTGGAATGACACCAGAAATATAGGCAATTGTTGAAATCAATCATATTCTACTTGTACTGTGGTATCATTCTGGGTGATGGTAGGATGCTGCTCAGGGCTAGGATAATATCTGGCTGGGCTGCATAATCCAGAAGCATCTCCATGTCTTACTTCCTGTAGTCCAGGGAGGGACATCTCAGGTCACTCACACCCACATGTATAATGACAGAGTCATATTTGTACCTGTTGTTGAGGGAGCTGAGTGTGTGCATTATGCGGCAGATCCTGTTACTTTCCTCTTATTCAACCTAGTGAGTGGGACATCAGTGTGCCTCATTATCAAGTCACCTATGACTACTGTGTTGTGCATGTTGTTTTGCTTTAGGGGCTTTTGTTGAGTGGCATACCGTTTAGGGGAGTTATGTGCATTGTGGTTGGTGTTGTGTTGTGGTGGTCAACTGCATTTCTCCCTTGGAGGCCACTGATGTTTGGGTAGATTTGTAATGAGAACCTCCATGAAGGTGGGTATGTGGTGTGTGTTGTTATGTGCAGGAAGTGCTGGTGTGTGTTTTGGTGGGATATGTATTCCATGTGGTGTGGTGCATGTGTTGACCTTCTCCTCTTGACCAGCTATTCTGGTCTTGGCTGGACAGTGAATGGCTTCCTGTTTGCATATATGAGTGCATCTCTCGCAAGTCTGAGTGTTGGGAGGTAACAGGAGAGGGTTGTCAGTGTACATGAGGTAGTTGCTACATTGCCTCAGGATGCCCAGGTTCACCAGGTTAATAGGAGACAGCACACGGAAATGACCTTTACACATGCCTGGAGGGCTGAGCATTAACAATAAGTACTGGAGCTGTTTCCTTGTAGAATGCTTAGTGCTGTTAGCAACAGTGGTGACTGGTGACTTCAAACTTGAAAGGAGGCTGCAGGAGACAGCTGAATGGGTGGGGCCAATGGGAAGGGGTGTGGCCAATTAGAAATGGAAGGAGCTATGCTCAAAACCACAAAAACTGAAACTTTAATTAAATACATTGCCCTGGGTACCAAACCATCATTATGAGAGTCCAATCAAGACAAAATGAAGTGTAGAAGAAAAAAATATTTCAATGCATTGGCTGCATGACAGCTTACTTAATATCCAGATGGAAACAAAAAGGTTGTGAGACATGAAAAAATAAATTACTTTTTAAATACATTACTGGATTGCCATTTAAAATCAAGTACAAGACAAACAAGCAGCACTCATCTCAAACCACTTCTCCTTGCAGTGCAGTTCTAATTATAATTTATATTCAGCTTTATAAAAAGTACCAAGTAACATGCTGAAAATAGCAATGATACCCCCCACTTGTAAAAATGTTTCTTATCCAAAAAAGACCTGCTGACTGACAACTGTCTATTTGTTTCATTGGGAAAACATGATCAAAATAAAAAATGAACAGCAAACAAGAGACAAGCTCAAGATAATTTGCTTAAAGGATTACTGCACAGGTTATGGACCACATATGATAGATTGGCATTCTGTTTAGTTTATGGGTAAAGCCTGCAAAGATGACGGCAAGGCTCCAACAAAGGTAATGGGCTTCTTAAATTACTGTAATCCTGTCCTTTATTACAAATACTGTCATATGCATTTCAATACCCAAGGCTTATACGTTATCTAGTTATGTAAGTATTCTCTGCAAGGCAACAACAAAAAGGCTTTCAATGTTGGTAATTCTTTAATAGTAAGCTTACTTGCATCTTACAATCTCAGACAAGCTTACCCGATGGTCATGAAATCATTGCTACTTAAACATAGAGCAACAGGCACTTTCTGAATAATATGATGCATAATCAACAGTATAAAAATATGACAGAAAACCAGAACATTCTGCAAAATCAAGCAAGACAGATGAAAAGCCACTGTAGTACTTGTGTCTACCTTGGATGGGGGGGGGGTACTCTGCACACTTACACTGCATAACTGCTCCTTGCCTTGCTTGGACACATCCAGAGTCGCTACATGGGGGAGTGGGCTGCAACAAGTATGTCACAACTTGAAATGTCTCTGGCTGACTGCAATGGCCCTGACACATTTGTCATACCTCTCAACCACAGAGCAAGAAATCTGGACAAAGTCAGGCCCAAAATTAAGGACAATATTTAAAGATTGTTGTTATAAACTTTCTAATAGAATAGTAGGTCTTGCATTAGTACGAATTTTCTGAAGGGTATGAAATCTGAAACTCAAATGTCTGTCATTATTTTCTTACTTCAATCTTTAATGATTTTCCACTAATTTGCCAGAAAACCACAATTTAATGAAAAATGGACTAAAAATGTGATGCAAAAATATAAAATAGCCACACAGTACAGCTGGGAACCTGTCAAAGAAGGCACAATTTTTAATATTAGCACTGTTAGCTTGAGCAGCTGACAAAATAAACAAATCTACATGCATTTCTGAAATAAAAGTAATCTATAACTCTGATTATTACAGTTATTTATTAATTGTAAACCCACCATGTTTGCTTCCAAAATTGTCATTTTGCGGCGGGATTGGAGGGAGAGCAATATTTTGAGCCAACATCGGGAACAGTTGAGAGGTTTGGATATGCCCAGTTCTATAAAGCAATTTGCACGTACCTTTCAACCTGTTAACGCAGGAAATCTGGACAAGGCCAAATATATTGGGGGAACATACAAACAGTTCTAAAAATTGCTCTTGTATAAACTTAGTTGATAGAACAGGTCTTGCTTTAGCATGCATTTTTCCTGAAGGTTATGAAGTCTGAAACTCAGCCTCTGTCATTATTTAATGACTTAATTCCTAAATGATTTGCCAGAAAACCACAAATTTTATGAGGAACAAACCAAAAAGAAGAAGCAAAAGTCTATTCATTCTGCGAAAATCTGGACAGTTGAAAGGTATAGTTCAGCTGAGCTGGGGCTGCCTGAGTTTACCATCCTTCCCCCTCACAAAATCATGGTCAAATGGAGCCATCCCCTGCAGCCATTCCAATGTCCCATTACTTGACTATTTCACCCCATTTACCATAAACACTGCAATTTGCATACTGCTTTACTTCTACGATGATTTGGATTTTATTTGAAAGTTTTATTTTGTGTTTTACAGCACAAACACTAAAACATCTGCTAAACAAAGCAATGCAGTCTCACAATAAAAATAGACTTAGCATTAAAACTCTGCCCTTGAAACTCACATTCATTGAAACAGCAGTGAAATCCACATTAAAAGAAAATGCATTTGGGTAGTATAAAGATTAACTTTGGGCTGTTTTCAAATGATAGACCCCTTGCACACAAAGCACACAAAAACATACATGTGTTGTGTGATACAACTTTCAGATTGTATTAAATTATATTCCTTGTATAATACAGTACAGTTGTTAGAGGGTGTTTTAAATTTATTGTTTTGAACATTTTTCCACTAAACAATGAAACAAATGCATGCACCAATAATGACAAAACTGCCCAATTGGGAACATTTCCATCATAAAAGAGTCTACTCAGACTTATACAATACACATGTATCAGTAAATATGCACAATCTCTGCAGAAGTAAGCCATCTAAATAATCCCACATTAAAGAGATCTGTAACTAATGAAAAGGTTGCTGCTTGCAAACCACTTCCCCTGAGGAATAAATTGCCTATATTACATTAAAAAAAGATAAGCTAATAATATTTCAATAGAAAATGGATGACAAACTGATAGCAGGTTTGTAGTTAGTATCTTCACCTAAGAGGACATTCTCCATATAGCAGCATCCACCCCTTGCGGGAGTAAAACCCACAGCCTTCTGCATCAAAAGCAAGTACACAACATGTTGTGCTATTAACAATGCAAGCTGACTCAGCATAAGCAGCACTAAACATCTCCTCTCCTGCAGCTCTCAGCTCCTTGTAAAATCTACTTAATACTCAACCGTATCTCAACTTCGCAGCACAAGAAATCTGGAAAAAGCCACAATTTATTGGGGGAGAGGACAAAAGCCCAAAAACCAGGGACACATTAAACATCGCTTGTATAATCTTGGAAAGTGGTAGAATAAAATGCTGTATTACCACCATACATTTAACTGCCCAGTCTTGAACCAAAATCCCTGTACAAACCAGTCAAATCAACATACCACTATGCCAAATCAGCTACTTTGTGAAAGAGGAAGTATGAAACTTAAATGGCTATCATTTAGTGAATTCAGTTCTCACCATAGTTGTCAATCTCTTAGCACAAAACACCTGGACAAACCAAGTAATGGAGGAATACATCCCTCAAACATATTCAGTGAATTCAGTTGTTGTCATAGCTCTCAAACTTAGCACAAAAATCCTGGGCAAAGACAATAATAGGGGAATACAGTCCCAAAAACAGGGACAAATTTCAAATATTCATCTTATAAACTTAGAAAATTGCTAGAATAAAAGGTTTTGTGTTACTATGTACTTTCTGAAGACTATGAAGTCTGAAATTCAAATGCCTGTCAATTTTATTTATTTAACATTTGTTAACCAGGAATGTCTGACGGAACAAAAAACAATTTTCAGTAGAGATCCAGAGAGAAATACTGCAGACACATGTATTTGTAACATGGCAGGACACCAGAGCAAACCCACACAAACACAGGGAGGAGATGCAGACTCCACACAGAAGGCACCTCGGCCAAGAATCAAACCAGAAAACCTCTAGCTGTGAGGCAACAATGCTACCACTGCACTATCAAAGTAAACCCACGTAAACACAGGGAGAGCATGCAGATTCCACATAGAAGGCACCCTAGTTAAGGATCAAACCAGAGAGCTTGCAGCTGTGAGGCAACAATGCTACCACTGCACCATCAAATATCTCAACGTTTAAGTGTTCAGAAACCACAGATGTTATGAGGAACAGAACCGAACAAAATATTAGGCTTTTTTCAAACATAAAAAATGTGCTGAAAATGTTCATTCCTTTTGATATCAGAAACAAATGCAGTATAAAGGCAATAGCAGAATGTCTATTTCTGCTGGTTATAATTTAGTGACAGTTTACATTGCTGATATTAACACTGAATCAGGCAAATCAAGGGCATCAAACAGCGAGCTAATCAGTTATTTGTGCAAAACATCAAAATCAGATTCACAATTGCTTTCTAGGGAAAGTATTCAGTTTGCTTTAGAAGAAAACATACCTGCATGCACCACACACACACACAAACACATGTACAGTCTTTCCTTGTCAGAATGGTATCTATCACTTCTTTTTTAATGCACTCTATAATTATACTTTGATTAGTTACTCAGATTAAAAAGAACCAGTAAATCCACAGTAGAAAAATATTACAAATGGTTATATTGGCTGCATTTTTCGTCAGTAGTTGTGGAAATATATGCAATCAGATGCAAAGAAATATATCTTATACTTCACCTGAGCAAATTTCTAATTTATAGCCTGAATTTTTTCATAAACTATGGTGTGTTTGGATTTTCAAGTGCTACATATGTACTCCAATTACTATTACATATAAACGTTTGTGTAATACAATAATAATTATCCTGCCAAAAGGAACACTCCATAGTTCTTAAGTATAAGTATTCTGCAATGGCACATATGTAAAATAAATCTCAGAGGCTACACAGCTTGCTTGAGTTTGCACAGGATGCACTTGTTACAATAATATATATACACACACACACACACACACACACACACACACACACACACACACACACACACACACACACCTTTGTTGTACCTGCCAGCGATCCTGTTCAATTCCTTGTACCTGAAGTCTCACCAGAACAATCCATAAATTAAGTCAACAGTCCCTGCAGCAGAATCCCACAAAGTAATACATCCACAAGTAAAGGAAGTCAACGGTCCCTGCAGGGAAGTCTCGCCAAGTAAATAGCCAATCCCTAAAGTCAACTGCAGCAGAATCCCGTGAGAGCACGTCCTTGCCTGCAGACGTTGCTGTCCGATCCCCTTCCATTCTATGCAGTTTCAGCTGCATAGACTTCTGGATATATCAAGTGAGAAATGTTGATATTTCAATCCAGACTGCTGGTGAGACAGTCTGGATTCTGTGCGCATGCTCCAGACTGTCTCACCAGCAGTCTGAGTATCGGGGAAAAGTGCGCATGCGCGATGTCCGGGACTTCCTTTTTTTTTGTTGTTAGTTATTTCTTTTATTTCATTTAGTTATTTTCTTTTTTTGTTTTAATTTCATTTTATTTTTTTGTTGTATAGCTGGAAGTGCTGCAGTCCTGCAGACCAATAGCACGAGCCGCCCCTGGTTAGCAATTATGTGTGCTACAATAATTGTTGCAAGACATCTGGTAAAGTGCTAGAGTAATAAACTAGTTAGTGAAAGTGCAGCAGATGTAAAGGAACAATTGAAGAGCAGACCTGTTGGCACTGCTCAGAGGCTTACAAACAGGCCTGGTTACAGCAAAGTAGTTAAAGGAAAGGCAGGAAACAAGTGTAGACCTTTCATGTTATTCTATTATTTAGGCAAACTATATGTGGTCTATGTCCCTTAACAATGCCCATGTGTGTGATATTGTTGCCTAATTGTCCACACATGTCAGCATCATGCATCATACCTGCCTGAAACATCATGCCGATACAACATCTGCTACACTATCACTTGTCCAGGCCTGTAGGAACAATACATGATTCCACATCCTATGTGTGGTGAGTCACCTCACCATCCATGTAGACATTCAAAACATTACATGTTGTAAGAGGTAGTGTGTTATGTCCCATGCTTACAACCTATGTGGGGCATGTAATGTGTATGTAGAAGTGCAGTACATAATGGTGGACATGTAGGTTTACTAATCTGTGTATTGTCAACTGTGTTGATGATACTTTGTGCACATCCCATGTGTCAGTCCTTAATGTGTGTATGCCAAGGATACACTACTTTATCTCACTGTTCCACCTGGTGGACTCAGGGATACATACCACAAACCTGTCATACACAGTATCATGCATTCCCTCATCAACTGCACCAGGGTTGAGTGTATGTTAAAGACATGGCTGGGCCAACAGGTGTTGACAGATGAATCTGTTGCAGTTAATATAATGGCTACGCATGTGAAGGACCTGCTGACAGTACTGCAGTAAACTGTTCTGTCTGTATGAGCCTGGGGTAGTACACAGCACTCAGCTGACATGTCTGAGGATTACCTGTCTGTGACAAGGGGTATGTATGCAAGGTGACACTGTCTGACAACAGTGTCCGTCACACCCTGTGGCATGCATACACACCTGGTACATGTACGTATGAAGCTGTACCTTTCCTATGACATGGTCAGTGTATTCCCAGTCTGACATACTCCCTCATGGGAATGTCTGCAGTGCCATAGCCTGCAGACACACAGAGACCTGGGAAACAAACAGAGAACATCATGTCGGACAACATTCAGTCAGTAATACTAACAGCAATAATGCATCCTGGCTAATAAGGTACATACACCTGTATGTGTACCCATAAGAAATGCAAGCAGACAGCACCTTACATGGGATTACATACCTACACTGTACTATATTCACCCTGTGCATCAGAACCATATTAGTATGTCCCTGCATTGATGGTATGGATGACAGGGATGTGGCACAGGTTCCATCATGTACTCAGGGTGTTGTGTGGGCTTGCCAGAGGCCTAGGGTGGACAATGCAGTTGACATCATGTGTGTGTGTTTGGAGCAGTCTCCAATAAATGGGCTGTGCAGAGGTGCTGTGTGTGTCTGGATATGACCTGCCTGTGATACAGATATGTGTGTGTATGTATGCATACAGTCACACCATGTGGGAGCCCTACACTGGAGTGCATTGGACAGCTGTGGATCGTAAATGGCAGTGTGTCCAGGTCACCATCTCTGGACACAGACATGGATATTGGTCCTGCCAGGGTTATCACTGGCACCTCCAGGCCCAAGGCTAGATGCAGTACTCCTTCCTGATGGTGACAGCTGTCCGCTGGATCTGTGCCCTTGACAGGACTGGACAGGACCATGTGGCCATGGTCTGCTCTGTTGTGATGATGGCAAGCCCCCTTCAGTAGTGCTGGTGTCACTGCCACTAAGGAAGTGGGAAGGTGCACAGCCCCATACACTTTCAGCTGTTGTTGGTGATGACCTACATCCACATGGCTGATGCCCATCTCCCACCACATGCATGCTCTAGCACAGACATGTCACAGTTGGGGATTGCCAAGGTCTCACCCCCACCATCTATTAATGACATCAGTATTTTGACTTCTGGACCCAACAAGGTCATGTATGTCACCATGTACATCAGGGTGAGTTGCATCCACCACTATGAGTATTTGTGTGTTGTGGCATTCACTATGTGCCTGTGCATCCTTCTGCTAGCACCCCTGTCCATCCACCTGTGTGGGGCTTTGCCTGCACTTTGGCTATGACCTGTGTCTACATGCACACCTGCCATCGTCACTACACTAGCCTGTGCAATGCCACCACCTGCCAACTGTCCATCATCTGTGGCCACTGGTGATGGGGTATGTGTGGGCATTGCCACTGTGTGCAGTGATGGTGTGCACAAGAGTATAATGCCAACTAATGGCACAGAGTCAGCCCCTGACAACCTCACCTGGACCTCAGTATTCCTATCATCATTGTCAGTCAGCAGAGATAATGACATTGTTTTCCAAAAGGGGGGCACCCAAACCCCATCGCCACTTGTAAGAGGATGACAACATATGTACATTAATACCTGCACTTTGATGTTAGCTGGTACACACACACACACACACACACGCGCGCACACACACACACACACACACACACACACACACACACACACACACACACACACACACACACACACACAACACACACTTACAGGTGAGGTGGCACTGATCTGTTACACAGAAAACACATTACCCACACAGTGACATGTATGACACATGGCCCTCAACATCATGCATTGCAGCCAGTTTTACAACATGTTACTGACAATACAGAGCTCTAGGATACGTGAATAGTGTTAGCATGTGATGGCCGTTCCCCAGCACAGACTGCAGCCATTTACACATCATTGCTGTTCACCTGTATAGCACAATGGCAAATACTACAGAACATACCTCACAACTGTACATATCCTCACAGGATGTGTAAAGGTCTGGCTTATATGTTTGCTCTAGTACTCATAACCCCTGTGTTTTTCTGTTACATACATGGGAAGATCTAAGGGGTTACATCACTGATTAATGACATACATGTGAGTGTCAGATCTCCAAGCAGTGAATGTATGGTCACACAATTTATGTTACACCACCAGCCTTATAAGCTTACAGTGGATATGATAAGTGCACACAACCCTGTTAACATGCCATGTTCTTGTAGTATACAAGATGAAACCGCAATAATGCATTCAAATATGTCACCCACCTTCCATGTGACATATGACCTGTGCAATCCAATCGATAAACAAAGAGATGTGCTACGTATAAAATATGATGACTGCAATATGTACAATATGTTGATTGCATACGTGTGCACACTCTTATAATGATAAGTTGTTGAAGCACCTTGTAAGTGGCTTACAGCATTCACTCTTCTTGTGAAGGTGTCTATCAGCATGGCATATCCTGACTTGGCATTATTTGACCACTCTTCCATGCAAAGGTCACCCAACTCTGTCAGATTGCAAGGGCAGCTCATGTGCAAAGCCCTTATCAGGTCACACTGGGGTTTTCTATCTGGTGTAGGTCTATGCTCAGGCTGGGCCAATCCATAACCAAGTTTGTATTCAGGTAGAGCCATTCGTAGGTAGCCTTAGATGTATGCTTCAGTTCTTTGTCATGTTGAAGTCTGACACACCTCTTTATCCTCAGCATTCTTGCAGATGCCTGATGGATTTTGGCCAGAAGTGGGTGTTATTAGGAAATGCCTGAATTCCCACCACCATGACTACAGGCCCTGTTCTGTCTGTGGAACAGCAGGTCACTCCCACTAGTGTGATTCACCATGGGGATGTTGGTGTTCAGGTTATGAGAGGTTTTGCTTGTGCACCACACATACCTGTTGGTATTGTGGCTGTGAGGTCGATCCCTAGTCTTATTACACCATACCACATTTTCACACTTGCCTTTGGAAGACATGATGTGCTGTATTGCAATTTGTATCCACCCTTGGCTGTTTTTGGTGTCTGGAAATGCTTCCATCTTCTGACCCTACCCCATAGGGGAGACATATGCAAAATACAGGAGAGTTTTCCCACAGGTAATACAGAACACCAGTACTAGCAAGAGGTTCCTGCAACTCCCTTGGTGTTGCTGTATATCTCCTGGCAACATCCCTGACCAGGTCTTGACATATGTTGTCATCATTTTTGGAGGGACATCAAGTTCTTTTTAACAGCACTGTTGTCCCATATTCAATCCACCTTTTGACAACTGTCTCCACTGTGTTCCATGGTGTACGCAATGCTGTGGTAATGTTGTTATACCCTACTTTTGACTGATAGCTTTCAAATGTGGGATCCCTTTGCTGCTTTGTACACTGTCTGAAAGCCATGGCTGTTGCTGTTGCAGGCAACTGAGCAAATGTCATGATTATCCCACTTGGATAGCAGACTGTTATTTGGTGTTAGTCAGAGTGCCTTTACTTGATGGCTGGTGTGTACCCAAGTGGACTGTATGCTGTCAGTAAATCACAAGCTGCTGCAGTAACATATTATCTGAAGGGTGTGCACACATATGCATCCAGTGTTTTGTGAGATTTGTATGCTCCCATATTTGGTGGCCAACAGATTGATTGTTTGTACAGGGAATTTTCATGCCATAGGTCACATTACAGTTTGGAAAAGATGAGGACTGACAAATTGTGGTCTCAATTTGTCCAGACATCACAGACACCTGGTGTCTTAAAAGGGGTATGTACACTTTTTATATCCACTATATGACAGTAATGTTTCACACATGTCCCTACCTTAGGCCATTTGTCCACCGATTGCGTTGCTCTCTGTCCAGAAGTCTTGCACTGACTGGCCATGAGTTATGCTACAGGGATGATACATTCTCATCAGATAGGGTCCTGTGGTGACCATTGTGAAGTAATGCAGTTGACCCCAACGCAAGTGAACATACACATAAAGCAATATGGCTATGAGTGACAGTTGTGTGCATGGTACACTGCATGGCTTTCACATGCCTGAGGTATTGACAAACCACAACAGTACAATTGCATACTCACCAGCTGCAGGCTGCCATCCCACATGCAGACTGGAGAGACCTAGGTATTTGTTTGAGGGGAGTATGGTCAGCAGACCCACATGTGGCATTGGTACAGGATAGATACAGCATGTCTGCACATGTACAGTACAACCCCCAATACTTCACAATTTGCTGTCCTTCACCATAAAACTGCATCCACAACTGCAATCTGACCTGACACATGCATGTAGATACTCTACAATTACAGGTATGTCTGCTACTGTAGTCCAGTAAGCTGCACTGGGGCCTTACCTGCACACTCCTTGCCAATTGTCAGGATGCCAATCACCTCCAGTATGTTAGGGGTCTGTACCCTGATGTTGTACTGGGATGGGTACCCATGGAGCTCCCTGGTGGATGCCAGTGGGGCTGCAAGCCCAGGCCCACACCTATGGCTGTGTGGTCCCTGGCCACTGCACAGTCCTTTGCCAGACATGGCATATGAGGTCACTTTCACAATACCAGACCTGCTTATATGTACACAAATGCGGGCCAACATCATTTACCCTGTAAACTGACTATAAAAACAGTCCCTTATGACAATGAGACTTATTAAAAAAGTTAAAAAAGTTCTAATACAGAACTTCTGTTGTAAAAAAAAACAATAATATATGTTGGTTACATTAATGAAAACATAAATAAGATGCTGTATTAAAATATAGACAGCAGTATCTGCAGCAAAAACATGCTATCACAATGTTGCATCAATAGATGGCAGTATTTATACATGATAAAAAAAATATGTTTTCCTAAACAGATATAATAATACAATTCATGCTCTCATATAAAACATTATTTTATACAAAAAAACTATTGAACTATACATATAACTGACTTATTTAACATAATAAAAAACAGGTGAACAAATGTAAAAATCTAAAAAAAACTATAAAAATCCCTTTATAAACATCAAAAAGTGAAAAAAGGGGGATAACAAGCGAACACTATGGCATAAAACCTAATGAGTAAAGGGTCAATCTGTCAAGAAAGGTTTCAAAGAAACCTTTTCATTGAGTCCATGGGCTTTATTGACTTGCAGCTTCAAAATCCATTTATTCTCTTGTTTCTCTGTATAATTTTTAATATTTCCCAGTCTGATCATTTTATTAATCAACTCTATAGCTAAAAAGGCAAACCTGTGTGTTGAATCATTATTGATAACATGTTTAGCTAACGCATTCCTACCGTCTTCTTTATGAGTGGCATACAAATGTTCCCTAACTCTTTCCCGTAGGGTCCTATTGGTTTTCCCAATATAGAAAGACGTGAATTTTTGGCATTTCGCTAAGTATATTAAATCACATGATTTGCAGTCAGCATAGTGATCAAATGCATAGATATTGCTTGTGTCTGGATGTATAAAGAAATTATTGTTGGGCGTGTAGGAACACTGGTTACAGTTCCTAAATGGAAATGTTCCCTTCCTAATTGAGTGTATTCTGCGTATATTCTTTCTATCATAACATAATAGTCTTTTCGGGGACTTAGTATTCTTGTAGGAATATCTAGATACAGCTCCCACTAGTCCTGAGATTTTCTCATCTACAGTCAATATATTCCAATGCTTCTTTACTATCTCTTGTATTTTGTTATTGTTATTAGTAAAAGGGATAATTAATCTGTTAAACTGTGCTGATGAACTATTTCTTGATTCATTCTGCTTACTAATGTCTCTCTTAAAGAAAGATTTACCTCTGACTTGTCTATTAGTTACAGTATTATCAAACAGCTTCATACATTCATCAGATTTATATCCTCTGTCTTTAAATTCTTGTTCTAAAGTTCTCAATGTTTCATGGAAGACAACATCTTGGCTAACCAGCCTAGAAGCTCTCAATGCTTGACTCTTAACTATGTTCTGATACATATGCAGAGGATGTATGCTGCTGCAATGTAGGAGATTATTCCTCCTGCAGCTCTTCCTATACATCTCTGTGTGTATCTCTTTACCTTGCTTACGTATCAATACATAAGTTACTAATAAACTAGTGGAAATGTTTCCTTCTGAGGCTACATGGTTTGAAAGAGTTTCTAAAAATTGTTGGGTGTCTCTAATTGAATCAGTTTGTTCAACTATTGGTCTGAGTTGTTTCTCTACATATATGGATACGGATTCAGTCAGCCATCCTTTACTAGACACTATAGGTCTCATAGGGGGATCTAGTAAATCTTTATGAATTTTGGGCAAGCCTCTAAATGTAGGAACTGTCAGTGATTTGGCTAAAAATATTTATAAAGGTCATTGTCAATAATACCACTCATTAAAAGATCATATAATTCACTACATACATCTTTAATAATCTTACTCAATTGTTGGTTGTTTAAAAGTTGATAGGTATCAGTTTCAACTAGCATGTTACTCATTTTAACTTCATAAAATTCTCTGTTTAAAATCACTACAGCTCCGCCTTTGTCTGCGGGTCTAACAGTGATATTTTTATTTTGTAAAACATTCAATGCCTCTAATTCATTCTTATTTAAATAACAAAATTCCTGTTTAACTTTCTTATTGCTTGATTCAAATGTCTCAATCAAATCTTTCTCACAAGCTCTCTCAAAAGCTTCAAGTAATAGATGCATTGGGGGTATAAACGTGGAAGGTCTCCTAAAACTATTAGCGGTTTCATTGTCGGAATCACCATACATTAACTTCAAACTAATATTCCTAGTAAAGAGCTTAATATCAACTATTAAATCTGGAACATTCACATTTTTTAGAAGGTATAAATGAGAGCTCTTTGTTCAAAAGGGACCTCTTGGGTTCTCTTAAAACATATTTAGAAGTGTTTACTATCAAGCCCGACTCACTGGTTTCAGCATTTTCTTCTGAAACTCTAGCCATTCTTCTGATGACTTGTGTTTCCTCATTCTCTGCTGAGGAGTCCATGGTTGCTTTTGTGCTGTCTGAATAGGTAATGGAAACGGATAAGATGCCGGTGTAACCATAGAAGTAGAAGGAATCGCCTCGGTTGGTTTCTCTTTCCTTCTTGCATCTGGTATAGATGTAGCGAAGTGTATAATCCTGCCTTTAACCGGGGGCTTTCCTTCATTCACATCAATATGCCCCATTTGTGGAGCAGTGTCTTTATCTGTTAAGGCATTATCTCCTACTGAACTAGTATTAACATTAACCATCACTGTAGGGGTGAGGAATGGCTGTGCATCAGTTGATTGGTTGGATAAGTGGAGGCTGAACTGATTCACCATTTCTCATTGGTTCCCTTGGCCAAGAGAACACATTCCCCTTATGAAAATCTACAAAGTCTCTTTCTAATTTCTTTTTCTTCCCCTGCATAATTTTATTGTCCAGTAATGCAAGGTTAGTACTCAATTCTGTGTCAAAGTCATTCAAGTCTTGCAGGGATAAAAGACGTATCAGTTCTTGTCTCATCTGTGTCGCTTCTATGGTTATACTTTTCTCAATCAACATATATTGTTCAATTAGCAACTAAATGTAGCCATTACTAGTCTCAGCATTCAATCTCTGCCACTTAGTTAACAAATCTGGGTAGGTAGTGCCAAAGGTAGGCATTTTCAATATGCGTAACCCCCTCGGCACAACTTTAAAGCAAAGGCAAGCTTCCATGTGATTCCTCTGTCATTGTTCTGTTTTTAGTTTCACCAGTTTACTCTCACGCTTCCTTATGGTTTGCATCACAGTGATGTTCTGCTCATTGTTCACTGCCCCATCACTGTTACTAAATAAATCAGTTCTAGTCAATTTGAGCAGTGGGTTACTCTCTGCTTTTAACAGACAAAAAAAACAAACTTTCTTCTTTACCAGTAAGGTCCATTTGAGCCAGAATTCTTGGATTGCAGGCAAACTCAATCTTGGTCCCTTCTGCCATGTCCCTTTGACTGTAAACCACAGAAAAATGTCCACAAAGTAAAACGAGAACAGTCAGAGGATAAAGTGCCTCAATGATACAACAAGCATAATTTTCAAAAGAACTCAGGCAACACCATCCAAAGCAAAGGAGACAGTTTATTTCACCAAACAGAACATCAAATGTAAAAAAATATAAAAACGAAGTGAGCTCTTTCGCGTTCATATGAAAGCTTTTTCAGACTTATCAATTATTACAAAAGACATTCACTTAAGTATATACAAGAGGCTAGGATATATTGCTCTCTAACCAGTCAAATGTCTGGACTGATCAAACAATCAACTAATTAATCTTCCACGTATCATCTTGAAAAAACACCAATCCTCAACACTGACTATAAAAACAGTCCCATATGATGATGAGACTTATTAAAAAATATACCCCCAATGCATCCATTACTTGAAGCTTTTGAGAGAGCTTGTGAGAAAGATTTGATTGAGACATTTGAATCAAGCAATAAGAAAGTTAAACAGGAATTTTATAATTTAAATAAGAATGAATTAGAGGCATTGAATGTTTTACAAAATAATAATAATATCACTGTTTGACCTGCCGACAAAGGCAGAGCTGTAGTGATTTTAGACAGAGATTTTTATGAAGTTAAAATGAGTAAAATGCTAGCTGAAACTGACACTTATCAACTTTTAAACAACCAACAATTGAGTAAGATTATTAAAGATGTACATAGTGAATTATATGATCTTTTAATGAGTGGGATTATTGACAATGACCTTTATAAATATTTTTTAGTTGAATAACCGACAGTTGCTACATTTAGAGGCTTGCCCAAAATTCATAAAGATTTACTAGATCACTCTATGAGACCTATAGTGTCTAGTAAAGGATGGCTGACTGAATCCATATCCATATATGTAGAGAAACAACTCAGACCAATAGTTGAAAGAACGGATTCAATTATTAGACACACCCAACAATTTTTAGAAACTCTTTCAAACCATGTAGCCTCAGAAGGAAACATCTCCACTAGTTTATTAGTTACTTTAGACGTAGCTTCTCTGTTCACAGCAATCCCCAATGATGTTGGCACTGACTATGTTAGGTTATTTTTAATAGACAAAGGGATGCCCAGAGAACTTGTAACTATTTGTATGATGTTTCTTGAAATTATTTTGAATAAGAATGTGTTTTCATATAATGAGTCTTACTATTTACAAACCAAAGGAGTGGCGATGGGCACTCCCTGTGCCAACTCATACGCCAATCTTGTGATGGAGTATTGGGAGTATACATATGCGATTTATGATTTACAGTCTAGGAGCTACATTAAATATTATAAACGATTTATGGATGATATTTTTCTTGTTTGGGGAGCACCAAGGAGAAGTTGAATGAGTTTATTGCATACATAAATGCTACTACTAATTTTTTTGTTTTTTACAGGCCATTGGTTGTTGGAAACGATAGAATTTTTAGATGTATTGATATGTAAGCAAGGTAATGAGATACACACAGAGATGTACAGAAGAGCTGCAGGAGGAATAATCTCCTACATCGCAACAGCATGCATCCTCCGCATATGTATCAGAACATAGTTAAGAGTCAAGCATTGAGAGCTTCTAGGCTGATTAGCCAAGATGTAGTCTTCCATGAAACATTGACAACTTTAAAACAAGAATTTAAAGACAGAGGATATAAATCTGATGAATGTATGAAGCTGTTTGATAATACTGTAACTAATATACAAGGCAGAGGTAAACCTTTCTTTAAGAGAGACATTAGTAAGCAGACTGAATCAAGAAATAGTTCATCAGCACAGTTTAATAGATTAATTATCCCTTTTACTGATAACAATAACAAAATAAAAGAGATAGTAAAGAGCCACTGGAATATATTGACTGCAGATGTGAAAATCTTAGGACTAGTGGGAGCTGTAGCTAGATATTCCTACAAAAATACTAAGTCCCTGAAAAGACTATTATGTTATGATAAAAAGAATATGAGCAGAATACACTCAGGAAGGGAACTTTTCCATGTAGGAACTGTAACCAGTGTTCCTACATGGCCAACAACAATGACTTTATACATCCAGACACAGGCAATATCTATGCATTTGATCACTATCTTCTTCTTCTTCTTTTGGCTTTTCCCGGTTAGGGGTCACCACAGCGGATCACCTGTCCGCTCATTTAATCACTATGCTGACTACAAATCACGTGATTTAATATACTTTGCGAAATGCCAGAAATGCACCTCTTTCTATATTGGAAAAACCAATAGGACCCTACAGGAAAGAGTTAGGGAACATTTGTTTGCCATGCATAATGAAGACAATAGGAATGTGTTAACTAAACATGTTATCAATAATAATTTGACACACAGGTTTGCCTTTTTAGCTATAGAGCTGATTAATAAATCAATCAGTCTGGGAAATATTAAAAACTATACAGAGAAACAAGAGAATAAATGGATTTTGAAGCTGCAAGCCAATAAAGCCCATGGACTCAATGAAAAGGTTTCTTTGAAACCTTTCTTGGCAGATCGACCCTTTACACATTAGGTTTTATACAATAGTGTTCGCTTGTTATCCCCCTTTTTTTCACTTTTTGATGTTTATAAAGGGCTTTTTATAGTTTTTTAGATTTTTACATTTGTACACCCGTTTTTATTAAGTTAGGACAGTTATATGTATAGTTCAGTAGTTTTTCTGTATAAAATGTTTTATATGAGAGCATGAATTGTATTATTATTATTATATCTGTTTAGGAAAAACATATTTTTTTTTATCATGTATAGATGCTGCCATCCTGTAATGCAACACTGAGATAGCATGTTTTTGCTGCCAATACTGCCGTCTATATTTTAGTACAGCATCTTATTTATGTTTTTATTAATGTAACCAACATATATTATTGGGGTTTTTTTTACAACTGAAATTCTGTATTAGAACTTTTTTAAGTTTTTTAATAAGTCTCATCATCATACGGCACTGTTTTTATAGTCAGTATTGAGCATTGGTGTTTTTTTAAAATGATACGTGGAAGATTAATTAATTGATTGTTTGATCAGTCCAGACATTTGATTGGTTAGAGAGCTATGTATCCTAGCCTCTTGGCTATAGTTAAATGAATGTCTTTTGTAATAATTGATAAGTCTGAAGAAGCGCTCATATGAACGCGAAAGCGCTCACTTTGTTTTTATATTTTCTACATTTTATGTTCTGTTTGGTGAAATAAACGGTCTCCACTTTGGATGGTGTTGCTTCTTGAGTTCTTTTGATATTTATGTTTGTTGTATCATTGAGGCACTTTATCCTTTGACTGTTCTCATTTTACTTTGTGGACTATATCTATATTATGACTGTATGTTTACATAGATATGTTTCATCATCATCATCATATATATATATATATATATGTGTGTGTGTCTATATATGATGCACAAAGGGTTCCACTAAGCTTCCCCCCTAATGTTGTATGCCTCTATTGCATGATATGTTTGAAAAAGCAGCACTAATTCCTACAACTCAGCTGGTGTACAGGTACATTCCTCTGATTATAATGTTTAGGGTCATAGGTCCAACATTTAGGACTGCTGTTTTGTTTTATTGATATTAAATCACCTGAATGCAGGATATGTTCGTTAAAGCACTACAACGCCTCCCAACTCACATGGTGTAGTAATATGTTGGTATGATTGTTCAGGACAGCGTTCTGGGTTTAAGACTTGGCAGGGCTGACTATTTTGTTGCTGGGCAGAACAAAGTCTGATGGATATGAACTGATTACAGCACATTTATGCATGTCATACGTATAATGTTATATTTATGCAATAACCCACAGCTGGATGTGGATAATGGTGGAATTACCTGCAGTTGGTGTGGTTTGGTCACGAGGGCAATGCCCTAATGACCATAAAGTCCAGCATTGGCCACACCCAGCCATGGGATATTGCTATTATACAATGACATTATTTAAGAAAAACAATACTTACCTTTCTTAAATAATGTCAGTGTATCACGCCTCCATGCTGCCCTTCAACAGTTTTCCAGTATCCTCGGCCATTTCTGATGTACTGCACATGTATAAGGGATGTGTTTCCACGCTTACACTGTACATCCCTGCTGTGCAGCGGTCGCAACAGGGATAGGGGGATCTCAATTGCTTTTTTAACATATCTCAGTATGTTATTTGAGTTGATGAACTCGTATAACATGGTGAGACATATTAGAAAGGCAACAGAGATTTTCCTTTCTCTGTTGAAAGGAAGATCTCCATTGCATGTTTTTATGATATCTTGCTTTGTTATACGAGTTCTTCAACTCGTAACACATAGCGAGATTTGCTAGGAAAACAATGGTGATCTTCATTTCCCCATTGCTATCTCTGCAGACTAAAACTAAAAACAGGTGATATACCAATAGAAATAGTCCAGGCATCCAGACCTTTTTCCATTTGCATACTTTCAGATTTTCAATGGGCACTCTGTTTGGGCTGGCCAATTAGAGTACTCATTTTTGTATGTTAATGGCCAGTTATTGTATAATAGCAAATAAAAATATACATACACATTTATAATTTTATGTTTACCTTCCATGACATCTCCCTATGTGCTTTGATTACATTATATTCTTGTGTGACTATACTGTATGGGGCATGTGTGTTTATATGGGGGTTTCACACCTTTTCTACACTGACATCTCACTTTTGGAACTGTTACACTACCCTGGTTGACAAAAAATAATTGCTACATAATTTAAGTTTAGTAAAATAAGTGTAACACTACTTTCATATGATAAATGAAACTGCCTGTTTGTGGAGTTGAACCATTAGCACCTGCATATTAAAGCTGTAACTCTAACTATTACACTATTATGGTTTGGACAGTTTTCTTTGTCTATTATCATTTAACTCCTATGGATTTTTAGGCTGTACTGTACACACCCACTTAGCTACACTTAGACATCCTTTAGGGCATTAAAAACGAGGATATATTATTATTATTTTTGTAGGTTATGAGGGTGTGTATTGTGGTGTTGTGACAACTACTTGGGACTGTATTTGTGACATAATGGCAATGATTGGTCTTTCAGGATTCTCTGTGTTCAGTATGGGCTTAATTTATTTTGTGGGGCTGGGGTTGTCCTTGTGTACACTGTTACATGTGCATTTGCACACATTTCCTACTTCTGCAGAATGCAGAAGTGCCATACGGCACTTTAGCAATACAGGGGGTGTGTCAGAGAGGCTTTGACACACCCCCTGTATTGCTTTCCTACTGCTGTTTTCATTTCAGTGTCCGCGGACACTGAAATGCTCTATTTTACGTTTCAGTGTCCGCAGACACTGAAATACTGGCATAATATTAGAGCTAAGCTCTAATATTATGCCAGTACCACTTAGGAAGTGCTGTACTGCACTTTCTGAGTGCAGGGGGGCATATTTAGTGTCCATGCACTGCATCGACACGACCCCTGCACTCGCACATGGATCATGCCCATTTAAAGAGTTCAGCAGCATGCCTTCTTGCATATGCAAGGCACGCTGTTGCTCTACATGGACACAAACCCTTCCATGCAAGAATAGCTTATTCTTGCACAAAAGGTTCATGAATCCAGGGGATTGTCTAAATCACCTACCTGTGTGTGTTTCTGTATCCTCCCCTGTTCGTCCCTCTGTTGTTTCTTGGTGAGTATGGTTTTGCTAAAAAACTTTCTGCTTGTTTCTGTTTCCTATACATTCGGACTTTCTTAAAGGGGGGTAATTGGTGTCATATTCTTCATGTGTTGTCTTTTCAGGCTTGTTGGCTGTTGGTGAAGCACCCACCAAGAGGAGAAAATGCTGAGAGAAGAAGGGAGCCACTTTTGAGATTTTAAGTATTTTTTCTCTGTTTATTTGCTAAGTTTTTCTGCATAGTTGCCTAGTTTGAGCATTTTCTGGCTTGTTAAACTTGATTTCTGCATTAGTAGCTGTATTTAGAGCAGAACCAAAAGCTGTTTACTGAATTTCCTGTTTGCACTTAATTTTAAAATCGTTTTTTCTCAAAACTTGCATATTTTCTGTCTTTGACCTAGCACTCTTGTGTGGGGTCATTTACTGTACTGTTATAACTTGATATTACTTGTGAACCTCTGCTATCTCTGAAAAAATAAAAACAAAAAAAAAAAATCTTGCTTTTTTCCCACTTTTCTGAGATTTAAAAAAGTTCAGTTACAGGCTTGCTGTTCTTGAACTGTTTGTAAGTTTCTGTGAGGCCATTTTTGCTTGGGCTAAAGGAAAGTCTCTCTGTTGATCAGTGGCAGTGAAAAACATTGAGCAGCTCCCCTGCCCTGCGTGGGAGTGGTTACTGACTTGAAACTGTAGTTTTATTGGCGTGTCGGTCAATTCCTGGCTCTTTCCAGCCCCTGCTATCAAGCACGCTTTAGCGTGATTTAGCGCGGGGTTGCAACTAGAGCAGCATCGGGCAGTGCCGGTTTAACAAGGTTAAACTTTTTCTGGCTCCATAAAGTCTGTTCTTCATTTTTTCCCTTAGAACTGATCTACTAGTTATCTAAACAGTATATCCCTTAACTAAAAAGCGCAGCACTTGTTCCTAAAAAGCTTTTTTTGTTTTTCTCCAAAAAAAAAAAAAAAAAAAAGCTCAGCACTTAAAAGCATCTTCTTTTCAGGCTTAGCACTTCTGTATTATACAAAGTCCCTCACTAGTGAAACCCCCTCCCCCCAGGAGTACCCACATCCTTACTAAGTCCTCTCTTATTCAGTTGCACCCCTAACTTCTTAATTTCTCTAGCATGTCGAAGGGCCAGATGCTGGCGTCCTCTCCTGTCCAGTTGGTGAATCTGGGAATATTGAGGCAATGTTACAATTGCCTCATCTACACAGACAACACTCTCCTCCTCCCACATAACACAAATACTTGCGAGAGATGCAGCTATTTAGCCAAACTGGAGGCTGAGCTCTCTCAACTCAGGACTGGCAAGACTAGACAGGAGGAGAAGGCAACTACACACACCACAAAACCAGTCTCACATAAAGCTATCACAACAATGAATCAAACACATAAACACACAAAGACATACTCGGAGGCTCTGAGCAAAAATTTACCTAAACAGCAGAGGCCTCCGCAGCAGACACCCAAGCAACCGCCACCTCATGACACAACACAGGCAACACATAATCCACAAAATCAGTGTGCAAAGCAGTCACAGCCCTTAAGGCCAAATACAACACCAAACATACTTGTCATAGGTGACTCCATAGTCAGACACACTGACGTCCCACTCACCAGGCTGAACAAGGAGAGGGTCACAGTAAGCTGCCTATCGGGCGCTAGAATCCGTCACATAATACAAGCACTCGGGTCACTCCACAGCAAGTACAAATATGACACAGTCATTGTCCATACTGGTGTGAACGACCTGAGACGTACCTCCCTGGGCTACATGAAAAGAGACATGAGGAGCTCTCTGATTATGTAGCCCAGGCAGGTATGACCCTGACCCTGAGCAGCATCCTTCCTTCACCAAGAATGATGCCACAACATAGAGACAAGATGATCAGCTTTAACAATTGGCTTAATTTCTGGTGTCATTCAAAGGGGATCCAGTGTCTGTCTGACTGGGATGACATGCTTGACAAGCCACGCTGCTTCGCAAGGGATGGCTTGCACCTGTCACCCCTGGGATTCCGGATATTGGCTAAGGCTCTTGCCACCCCATAGCACCTTTTTTAGGCAAGGCTCAAATTCTAAACCTACCACCCTAGAAAACAAAATGGGAAGAAACTAAGGGTAATGCTGCTCAATGCCAGAAGTCTAAATCTCAAAATGCACACATTCGAGGCCCTTCTCAGTATGGAGAACATCAATGTCTGTGCTGTGACTGAAACCTGGTTCAAGGCTCCTGAGAGCACCCTGGCACTATCAGGTTTTACCTCATATCATGCATTCCGGCCCCAAAACCCGGACCACACCACAAAAGGAGGGGGTGTATCCATATTCAACAAGGATACCCACACCTCCAGGTTGGTGGCAACGCACGAAGCATCGGAAACCATCCAGGTGTAATTAACCATAGGCAAAACTGCTCTACAATTTGTAGCATGCTACAGGCCACCCTCTCAAACTCAGGAACCCCACACAGCCTTCCTGAAGACACTAGAGGGTATAAATATATCTCCAAACACCATTATATTGGGTGACTTCAACTACCCGAATATAGACTGGGAACATTACTCAAGCCCAAACTTTCTAGCCCAAAGGTTCCTGGAGTTCATAAATTCAAATGCCATGGAACAACTAGTCACCGTTCCCACAAGAGGAGAAAATATACTAGATCTCATCATCACAAACATGGGGGCAAAATGCTCCACACCGGAAGTATATCCCTCATTGGTGAGATCAGATCATAAACTAATCTCACTGGATATCCACATCCCGCCCCCACCCCAAACAAAAAAGACCACAGTGAAGTACTTCTCTAAAGCAAACTTCACACTACTCAAGACTGGTGTGGTATCCTTCAAGGCCACTGAGCCAGTGGAAACCACAACCCAAGCTGCGGAAGCCCTTACAAATGCCTTCTATGAACACCTCCAGGACTGCATGGATCAGGCAATCCCTAATAAAACCAAGACTCTTTCCACCAAGGGCAAACGTCCAGTCTGGTGGACCCCAGCCATAAACAAACTTTACAATAAGAGGAGAAAGCTGTTACATGATAGAGCAAAATCCATAAAAGAGAAGACACCTTTGATCATTATTAGTAAAAAATACGAGCATTCCTAAAATCATCCAAGGCCAACTTTGAGAGAAAAATTGCCATAGATTCAAAGACAATCATAAGGCCTTCTTCAGCTATGTTAGAAACCTGGGTGGAAACTCCCAGATATGCTCAGAATGAGTCCAAAATGATACAAAATCACTGAACCCACAGACTTTGCCAACATACTTGCAGACAGGTTCAGTGCAAACTTCACCCCTCTCCCCAAAAGGAGAGATAACTATCCCAGCGGAGTGCAGCCTCCCAGACATCTCCAATGTGCAGGTGAAAGCTGCTCTCTCTAAAGCTAAAAACACAGCATCAATGGGACCGGATGGTGTCCCCAGCTGTGTGCTACATGAACTCAATGAGGAACTAAACCTGCACATAAGGCAGCTGTTTAATCTTAGCCTTACCACAGGATACGTGCCCAAGGAGTGGCATACGGCAACTGTGGGCCCACTCCACAAAGGCAGTGCCTCTATGGACCCTGGTAATTACCGCCCCATAAGCTTAACAAGCCTGGTCTGCAAAGCTATGGAGAGGATCATAATGGAACTCATAAACAAAGACATAGGGGACTTGCAGACATTGGACCCGACCCAGTTTGGTTTTGTCAAGGGCAGATCATGCCTTTTCAACTTGGTCGACTTCTTCGAAACAGTCACCAAGGCCATTGATGAGGGAAAGGCAGTCCATACAGCCTACCTTGACCTTGCAAAAGCTTTCGACACAATACCCCACTCGGGTATTATAGAGAAACTTACCAGCTTAAATGTAAACCCATATGTCACAAGATGGATTGCAAACTGGCTAAAGGACAGAACCCACAGGGTTAGAGTAGCTGGCGCCATGTCATACTCCAAGCCGGTCACAAGTGGTGTCCCACAGGGCTCAGTCCTTGGCCCCCTGTTGTTCGTCATCTACTTCTCAGAAGTACAGGCAAACATAGGAGGACTATGGCTGACAAAGTTTGCAGATGACTGCAAACTGGGAGCCATAGTGGAAAGTACATCGGACACAGATCTTCTTCAGAGGGTTCTCACGGAAACTGATAGCTGGTGCCAGAGCCATGGCCTGAAGTTAAATGCCAAAAAATGTATAGTCATACCCTTCGGGAAAAACAAGGTAACCCCAAGCTACCATATAGGTGGCAATCCACTAAGCACAGAAGAGGTTATCAGGGACCTGGGGACCCAGGTTGACAGTGGCCTTTCTTTTGACACTTACATTGCTAAAGTGGTTAGAAAAACCTTCTACATTGCCCACCTGATTATGAAGGGATTCACATCCAGATCAAGTGAGGTCATTGTTCCCCTGTACTCTTCACTTATCAGACCAATGATCGAGTACAATGCCCCATTCGGGATGTATCTCACCGACCCCTGCAGCAATTGGAGAGACCCCAAAAGTTCCTCAACAAAAGGATAAAGGGACTCCAAAATCTGTCATATGCTGCCAGACTGAAGAAACTCCAGCTCTATTCAGTCGCATACCGTCTGCTCAGAGGTGACCTGTGCCTGACATACAAGGCCATGTCCAACCCGGAATTAATGGACATGCTCCACCTCAAAAAATCCAAATCTACCAGATCCACTAGAGCAAGTGACTTAAACCTTAGCACGTATATAAATAGGACATGCTGGAGGGATAGATTTGTCACCCAGAGACTCCCTATGTTGTGGAATAAAATCCCAGTCCATGTGACGCAGAGCACCTCGCTGGCTATGTTCAAGAGAAATCTTGACCGGTGGATGGGAGATCGTAGGTTTACCCCAGGAATCATCTCTGTGTCACTGCTGGACAGAGGCACAACAAACTAATGGGCACAGTATTTTTTAACATAAGGGGTGGCGTAAGCCACAAAACTCTGGGCTAGGCTTATAAATGCCTTAGGGCAGATAGCCTAGTATAAACCTATGAACCTATGAACCTATAATTAATGTAATCTTCGTCAAAAACTTCCTCATTGTGTGCAGAATCACCTTGGGAAACGTTAACATTACACCATTCATTTATGTCACCCCACCCATGAAACTCCTAGGCATTGGATAAACTTGTTTCTTTGTATAGTCTAAATCATCCCTAAGCAATTTTTTCCTCTTACACTCTAAATTTAACTTTACATTATTCACAACCTTTTCAAAAATGCGTTCATAATGAGCTACATTTACATCAAACAACAAATCATTCAAAAGTAATGCATTCAATTTGTCAAGCTCGTCAAACAACAGTTTAATATATTTGTTGTTAGTTTTAATAATAAAGTCCATTAAGTCCAAGCCAAAATGGTCAAACAGTGCAGAAAGTTCATCCACATTGCAGTCATTAACTTGCATTCCATTACGAAATTTAAATAGTCTATGGACTTTAGGAACGTGCCTTTTCTTTAAACTTTCTTCCAGATAGATATTGTCACAGTGAAGGTTATGTACCTTGTATAACAAACTCTCAAAGTCCTTCATAGAGGTGTTAAGTGACTTATATTTGCCCCTGGCCACCTGTTGAGCATTTGGAAATAGTATGTCTTTTTGATCCATTCATTAAAATTTGTGAAGCTCCTACCAGGAGCAGTCATTTTAGAATTAAATTCTCCAGGCCTTTGTGTGCACACTCGTTCATCTTGTGCACTCTCTGTAAAGTCACCCTGATTGGCAAGTCTGAAACTAGGGTGAACCACTTCCCTCCTTCGCACTTCCATTTGCGTTAAAGAGGTTTGGAGTAAATCCACTCTTTTAGTATGTTCAGAAACATGCTGCAACAGAGTGGAAATGATTTGCGCCAAATCCCCTTCAGTAGAAGTAGAGTTACCAAGTAAACTGTTAAAATATTAGGTGTATTGTCACTAGGAATAGGCAACCTCCCTCTGCTTTTTTCAATGGTCCAAGTTGCCCTTGTATCAGTCTCAGTGGTACCAACCGCAAACAAATGAAAATAATAATGTAACTCACTGTTGTCCAGTATTTAGTGTCAGCCATGAAGTTTTGCCATGTACAAACAGAAATGAAAACCAAATAATACAAAAACAAACCCATTCATTCAAAGCACTGAGAATAAACTCATGAAACAACAAAAAGTTCTCCTGGGCAAAACGCCACCATAAGCTCCACACGAATATGCTGGATGAAAAAAATAAGTCTTTATTCACCAACAAACATGGGTTAAGTGCTTTCATCCCTCTTAAAACACTCCGGGACTTCTTCAGAACAAAGTAACATATTAAGATCGCCCTGATTATATAATACAATCAATTACCCACCAATGAGTCATTTAAAGGCATAGCATGAAAACACTGCAAAGGGTAAGCATTCATTATGGAAGAACCTATTAAGTACAATCTAAAAACCCATGAAAACAATAACTTCTATTAAAAATAAGTTGTCTTAAAAAAATAATTTTTATTATAATGTTTACAAGAAGTAAATTAATTCCAAAATTAAAGGTCCAGAGCCCTTTGCTTCAACACAGGAAGCAATGAAAAGTAATCATTGAGCCCTGGTGCAACTCCAGCATTTAATCTGTTGATCCAGTGCAATTCTTTCAGTTCTATTTGCAAATTGCAAATATCAAGATTATATTCCCCGTTATGAAGGAGGTTTGGGTCTCCCTGAAATTGATTACATGCATAGGTCTACAATCATAAGAGTGCATACATATCTGCTGACTCTAACAAGATCCAAACATAGTAAAGTTTTAAAACATGAGGAGAACAAGTCTAAGATGACTTCCCTGCTTAGTTTAGCAGAAGCATATCAGTGTCAACTAGGTTTGAAATCAAATCAGAAGTAGACAAAAATCAGGCTTTTGTGCCTAAAAACAAAAGAAAGAATATAAGGTTAAGGATCAGATAAGAAGGCAAGAAATGTGGAAAATGCATAAATATAGTTGCAAGTACAGAAAACTCCTGGAATAACCTCATGTCAGTCAGGATCTAACACAGCAATGATTAAGGAATGGTGAATTTAAATAAAATGAAAGCTTAATATCGTAAGCCTAGAATAGAGGACTACATTCACATTGGTTTACAAAGTCCATTGAACATGTCGGAGAAATAGACAAATGCAGGTCTTGTAAAACAGAATTGGAAACAGTTGCAAATCTTTTTGCTGGGTGCAATACATTAATGGCAGAAGGCCTGTATACTGAAAGGCATAATAATGTGGCAAGACTGTTGCACTGGGGATTATGTAAACATTATATTACTAAAGTAGCTGAGAAGCATCAGAAACATGAGCCACAAACCAGTATAGAAAATGATGACATTTATATCACATGGGATTACCCATTACCAGCAGTTCAATAAATAGATGCGAGAAAACCAGATATTGTAGTCTATGAAGAGAAGGCAAAGTAGCATCAATCACTAGAATTGTTACACCCAGTGATTACAGTGTCTTACATACAGACAGACAGACATAAAGTCATACAATACCAGGATTTGCAGGCAGAAATGAGGGCAATGTGGTAGAAGGATATTATCCAGACAGTTCCAGTAGTAGTAGGAGCAATGAATCTCATAAAAAAGATTTTACAGTCATATTTAGATATGTTACTAATACATGTAATCTCGTATGAATTACAGGATTCAGTTTTGGGCACATTGTGGGTGCTGAGAAAAGCACTTTTGACTAACATTAAAAGTTGAAACAAAAGTAATTTCATGAATGCTAATCATACTTTGACTTAGGAATGGGGTCCAGTCCTATCATGGTATTAGAAACCCAAAAGACTTTGAGAATTTAAATTGAGAGAGATGCATGAGGTTATCTTCCTCAAGCAATTGGAGAGACCTCAGAGGTTTCCAATTAAGAAGATAAAGGGACTACAGCATGCGCCTTACACAGACCAGCTAAAGTCCCTATCACTATATTCAGTTTCATATAGACTTCTTAGGGGAGACTTATGGCTTACAGAGCAATCTCCAACCCAAACCTAATAAATTTGCTGCAAATCCATGAATCAAACAGGAATAGATCTACCTGTTCCAGGGACCTAAATATGGCTTGTGACTTGAACAGGATGTGCTGGAGGGACAGATTTGTCTCCCAGCAACTGCTGCATCTTTGGAATAGGCTGATAATCCATGTGAAGTGGAGCACCTCTATGACACTGTTCAAAATGACCCTGGATGAGTGGATGGGGCACGGGAAATTATTATCAGGGAAAGCACCCACAACCCTCCTGGACATGAGCAGTCATTAATAAATACAATCCTGGGTATTCATTAGATTATCTATGGTATTACATTGGGATGAAACAGGCTTGAAATGACCTCCAGGTGGATAGCCTAGTAACACCCTATGATCCTATGATCCTACGGTCCTGTCTTATAATGTTAAGTTTTGCTTTTAAAGATGGAAGGCTGGTTGTGGATACTCTGCCTCTGCACCAGTGGGATGCCTTCCCTCAGGTATGTAATATTGTATGAAATTTAATGTTAAGTCTGCCCATTGCTTCCTTATCATTCTAACTAAATTTGTCCATGTGCCTCAGAAAGACACAACCACATACACAGGCATCAACAGTGAACACTTCTGTTCATATCATATCCCATGATAATGCAGTATTACCAGCAACTGACCTCACAAATGATAAATTGCATCAAAGTTCCTCCGTTACTAACAAAAGAGATAGGTGTAACTTCTCCAGTATTTAGACATCTTCAAAAGAACTACTGGTTAGTTTCATCACTGAAAACATATACAAGAAATGCCCTATTTGTCTTACTTTTTGTGGGATTTCATTTGTAGCTTACCACATAACTGGCTATTTTGATAAATGATGACCAAGCTGAATGTTTGTGGACAGGTCAACTCTTGGAACTACAGAATGCTCTTTGTTAAGACATTTGGTCCATACATGATCATTTGTTCTGCAAAAGAAGAAAATGGAGCATGTAGATGAGCTAATTAAAGGAGCAGCTGTCATTTCCCCATATAACTAGACCCTGACCAAATGGTAACAAATGAGCTCATATCTGAAAGTGTGCTGGTTCGCTAATGAGGGTTTACTGAGCAGATATATTATGTTGTGCTGATAAAGTAAAGGTAATATGTCTGAGATGAGAGCTGTATCAGTCACTGACATGCTTAATGGACCATAATAAGGGGAGGTTTGTGTGGGCTGGAGGAGGGGTGGGTAGCAGCTATGCAAGCATTCAGAAAGATCATATTTGGTGCATATGTGTGGGATGGCATTGAATAATGAAGCACTGTTTTGGGGTATTTTGTTGTAGGTCTAAAACCAAAAAACAATAAAAGTCCAGGCCACAAACGTAGGTACAAAATCCTTTATGGTTCAACAATATTCCACAGATGAGCACTTTCATCAAATAATAAGACTTCATCAGATGAATTATTATTATTATTTGATGAAAGCGCTCATCTGTGGAATATTGTTGAACCATAAAGGATTTTATACGTTGTGCCTGAACTATTGTTTTTAATTTAGTTCTACAATTTACTTTGTGTTATTTTGTTGTAGGTGACATGATTTAGTGATAAACTGGTATCAATAAATGAGCATCACTCATTCATATGTAACCTTTTTGTTGCTATCCAATTAGTTCACTCACATTTTTTTAAACTTGCAAGACCCCAAAAGGTATAGGGTTTGTAGTACTTTAGTTAAAATCAAAATGCTAATACATTACAAATAAATTATATATTTTCCACTTCTCTTATAATTTTTAAATGACAGAAGAATTCAATGCATAAAGCTCCTTTTTATTTCATTGCAGGTTGATGAATCTGTTGTGAATCTTCCAGTTTTGCTTGAATCAGGTGCTATCCACATTTACTACACTGGATCAGCGGCTACTATTGAGACAGATTTTGGTCTTTCTTTGTCATATGACTGGAATCACTTAGTTACAGTAAAACTGCCTGGGACATACTCAGGGCAGCTTTGTGGCCTTTGTGGAAACTATAATGGGGACATCAGTGATGAATTCATCATGCCAGATGGTTCAATGGCTCAGAACGCAATCAGCTTTGGAAACAGCTGGATAAATCCATACTCGCCTATTTCATGTCTCGCTACTAATAATGAGCCTGTGTGTTCTGCATATAGCAAAAGCCAATATAGCTCACTAACTCAATGTGGGGTGATCACAAATGCTGATGGCCCCTTTAGAGCTTGCCATAGCCAAGTTGACGGACAGACCTACTTTGACAACTGTATTTATGATCTGTGTGCTACAAATGGAGATCCTGCAACTCTATGTAAGGCAATAAGGCATTATGCTTTACAATGCCAGAGGAATGGTGTAGCTATAGAACACTGGAGGAACATTGCAAGATGCGGTTTGTTGGCATACACTTTTTTTTTGTACATGTGATTGTATCATATGACAGTATATATATATATATATATATATATATATATATATATATATATATTTATATATTTATCTCTTACACTCTGATATATGACAATGTATATCTCTTACACCCTGATATATATGACAATGTATATCTCTTACACCCTGATATATGACAATGTATATCTCTTACACCCTGATATATATGACAATGTATATATCTTACACCCTGACATATGACAATGTATATCTTTTACACCCTGATATATGACAATGTATATCTCTTACACCCTGATATATGACAATGTATATCTCTTACACCCTGATATATATGACAATCTATATCTCTTACACCCTGACATATGACAATGTATATCTCTTACACCATGATATATGACAATGTATATCTCTTACACTCTGACATGACAATGTATATCTCTTACACCCTGACATATGACAATGTATATCTCTTACACCCTGATATATGACAATGTATATCTCTTACACCCTGACATATGACAATGTATATCTCTTACACTCTGGCATGACAATGTATATCTCTTACACCCTGATATATATGACAATGTATATCTCTTACACCCTGATATATATGACAATGTATATCTCTTACACCCTGACATATGACAATGTATATCTCTTACACCCTGATATATATGACAATGTATATCTCTTACACCCTGACATATGACAATGTATATCTCTTACACCCTGACATATGACAATGTATATCTCTTACACCCTGATATATGACAATGTATATCTCTTACACCCTGACATATGACAATGTATATCTCTTACACTCTGGCATGACAATGTATATCTCTTACACCCTGATATATGACAATGTATAGCTCTTACACCCTGATATATATGACAATGTATATCTCTTACACCCTGATATATGACAATGTATATCTCTTACTCTCTGACATGACAATGTATATCTCTTACACCCTGACATATGGCAATGTAGATCTCTTACACCCTGACTAATTTCTTAGTTACTCCTATAATATGAAATCAATTCCTTTAACCATCATTTTTTTCATTTTGCTTTTGTATGCCTTTATACTTAGTTATTGGGGAGAGGGCAGAGTTAGTATATATAAAGCTGAAGTTCTTGGAAATGTGGAAAAAGTAAACTAATAATGAAGTGAAAAAGGATTTGCCAGTTAAACAAGTATGATTTACTTTGTAGACACTGTTTATTAAATCAGTCAAGCCAGGAGAGGTCATGAATGTTGTACCTTAACAACTAATCACAGTGAAAAACTGTTAGACAGAAATCAAAGAGCAAGTGTCTCGTCTCCATCCGTCCCTTTCCTCTTACCTTTTCTCCACCTGTCACATGCCCTGCTGAATGCCTACATGGATTCTACCTCTACAACCCATGTTATTATTCCATTCCATGGGTCTTCAACTCTTACTGTAAATAATTGCATTCATAAGTTAAGGGAGCAGTTTACTCCTACAAATGACTGCCTTGGCCCTCTTCTTTTTTCTCCTTTCCTTTCTGTAAGAGTGACTCCTTTACTTTTCCTTAGCATGATGGTGAACTTCCATATCATAGTAACATAGAAACAATACTAGGCAAGCTATCTCAAAGATAGTAAGATACCTAGCCATATACACCATTGAATGGGCACACATAAAACTTCATGCCTCCCTTTTAGAGCAGTTAATCATGCTTGCCCCTCAAATAAGGCAGTGCTGTACATGAAAATCCTGGTGTAAATTTGTGTCTGTCTCCCCAATGATTTTGTGTCTAGTGAGAAGAGTTAGAGGAATTCTCTTCTCCCATCATGCCATTCCCATTGTAATTCACTCACCCTTCTGATGGCTTTCCTCTGGATTCTTTTCATTAGGCTGATTTATTTTCTGTGTGTGCTTCACATAGAAATGAGCACTATACTCAACAGGTGCTGTACCCAGGGCTTAGAAGAGATGGAACAGTGCCTATTTGCTTTATGAATCTCTCTTCCTGAGGATACATCCCAGACATCTGCCTTCAACCATGGTTCTCTTTTACTGCTCCTGGGGTCCTGGCCATGTTTACCTAGTACCCTTAGATCCCTGTCCTATCTTATTTTCCAACAATTGTAATCCACCAGATAATACTTTGTAAGGTTTTGAGACCCACACATAGTACACTCACACTTGTCTCTACTGAACCTTAAATGCCACCGTACATTTCACTCAGACAGCTTTCTAAACATTCCAATGCATTCTTTCTTCCAAGCTCCATTACTGTATTTAGTTTTGTGTCATAAACAAAGAGGCTGATCCTGATTTTCGTAACTTCATATAGGTCTAAAATAATGGCACATGAAGTCCAGTGAACCCTGGAATAAACCAGTTTTCCTAGCAGCAACCTATGTGAGAATTAGGCAAATGCATTTGTGAAGTCTGGGTAGACCACATCTGTGGTAGTCTTCTAAGTTCTATAACCCACTAATTTAGCTGGACTATGTTTGACTAAGATTCCTAGCAGGAATAACCTCGTTTTTGCTAACATGGTAATAGCTGTCCTCTAGCAAAGTAACCAGTCTTTCCCTCAGTACTCATTCCTTAACTTTCCTTATCACTGTTGTGTTAAAAGACACGCAGTGCCCCAATCTTTTCCTGCTTCCTCCTATTGTATATGGATGTCAGCTTTGCATACTTCCAGTTTTTAATCATGTGTGCCTTTAGCAGTGCTCTGTTGAACATCTCCACCAGTGGAATCTACTATGGCATTTACATGACCCCCACATGCCACCAGCCACCTCACAAGAAATACTTTCAAACATATCCCCTCCAACTATAAATAGAGATCATGTTCTGACTGTACTCGCTAAGGCCAAGAACATAGCCTCAATGGGCCTCAATAACATCCCAAGATGCTTCCTGAATTGTCTAAAATACAACCTATCTGGGCCACTGGAGTTACTATTTAACTATAATCTTAAAAAAGGCTTTGTGCCACGAAAATGGAGATCTACAACTGTCATCCCTCTTCATAATGGTGGACCATCAAAAGGTCCCAGAAACTACTGATTAATCCTACATGCAAAGCCATGGAAAAAAATATCATGGAAATGATCAACAAAGACATAGGAGACCTTCAGACACTGGATCCATCCCAGTTTGGCTTTGTCAAAGAAAGGTCATGCCTACTGAACCTGGTGGACTTCTCTGAGAACGTGACCGAGACAATGGGTGATAGTAAAACAGTGCAAACTGCCTACCTTGACTTGACTAAGATTTTTGATACAATACTCCACTCTGACATTGTTACAAAATTACAGAATTAGGACTAAGCCCCTATATAACATGTGGGATAGCCAGCTGGTTTACAGATAGGACCCAGGAAGTTAGGACTGGTAACATCACCTCCTCAAAGAGACCAGTCACCAGTAGAGTCCCCTCAAGGCTCTATGCTGGGTCCAGTCCACTTTGTCAGCATTGGCATCTACTTCTTAGAAGTCAAGGCTAATGTCAAATACCTCTGGATGACCAAGTTTGCAGATGACTGCCAACTGGGAGCAGTCATAGAATCCAACCAAGACATTAACATCTTACAAGAGGATCTAACACAGACGAATGGCTGGTTCCAAAGCCATGGCTTAAAACTCAATGCCACCCTAGGAAACTACATCATCTATAAAACACCCCTAACAGTTGACCAACTAGTAAGGGATCTGGAATCAAATGTAGACAGTAACCTGACCTTTGACCAGCATGTATCCAAGGTAGTAAGGAAATCCTTTTAAGCTACTCAACGTATAAGTGAGTGCATGGCATCTAGGTCCAGGGAAGTCATTGTACTGCTATACTTGGCCCTCATCTGTCCCATCATTGAGTATAATCCCCCTTTCAGTATGTACCTGACCAGGTACATGCAGCAAACAGAATGTCTACAAAGGGTGCTTACAAAAAGACAATAGGGCATAAACACAATGTCCTATGCTAATCACCTCAAAGCCCTATCTCTACACTTGGTCTCCTACAAACCACTGAGAGGTGATCTATGACTCGCATACAAGGAATCCATGGACCCCACTCTGATGAACCTTTTGTGCATCTGCAAAAGAAACAGTATCAAAACTACTAGATCTAAAGGCCTACATTTTTCTTGCAAGATAAATAGGACATGTTGGAGAGATAGATATGTATCTCAGAGAATTCATTTTCTTTGGAACAGGGTTCCCATCCATGTGAAACAATAGGATATGTTGGAGAGATAGATATATATCTCAGATAAATAATTTTCTCTGGAACAGGGTCCCCATCTAGGGTTACCACCTGTCCCACTTTGCGAGGGACAGTCCCTCTTTGGGCAGTTGTGTCCTGACAAAAAATTGCAAAAATGGCAAATGTCCTGAGATTTTAGGACAAAATTATTTCCTATATTTTATGTAATAGTGGCATAAAACAGTTATTCTGTATCTAAAACACCTAAATGTTATAAGAAACAGAATAAGCAACTAAAATGCTACAAGAATATGCTGTTATTTAGGCAAAAAAGTTAAGTTCTATCCTTTGTACTGACTGTGGGTATGTGTCGGCCTGTAAAATCTGATGTTTGTACCAAAAATGTCCCACTTTGGCCATTTGAAATTATGGCAACCCTATCCCCATTCATGTGAAACAAAGTCCCTCCCTAACCCTGTTTAAGAGTAACTTAGACCATTAGATGGGAAATCAAACATTCACCCCTGGTCTTGCACCCACATCTCTAATAGACAGAGGTAGTCAGTAAATCATGTTGTAACTAGCTATCACCCCTATATAAATGTCTAGAATGTTTGACTTGTGGGACACATTGGAGTTGCATGGTAAGGCTTATAAAGACCCTAGTGGCTGTTAGCCTAGTATGAACCTATGAACCTATGATTGCTAAAGGTCCCTGAAGGCAGTCCATCCAGTTCCTGTGCTTTAATATCTCTTTGATAAGTTAGTTTCTTTTCAACCTCATTTTACTGCATCCTGGTCTCTGTACACCCTTCCATCCTGATGCTATCCACTGTCATCCTTGACAATGAGTGAAATGAAATATTCATATAGTACCTCTACTTTTTTACCTTGTCTTCCATCTCCCAGCTATCCTTGCTCATCCTAGTCTGGTCTGTTCCTCCCTTCTTTTTTTCTGCTGTATACATAAAAAGCCTTTATTGCCTTTCTTGACCTTTTCTTCCCACATTGTTTTTGATTTTTGCTTTCTTGTCTTCACCTTATTTGTTTAATGTCTGCATACATTGCTGTATTCTGCTTCTTCAGCCTTTTTTCTCTTGAGTCTTGAGTGGCCCATCTTTTGCTCTAATTGCTAACTACATACTCCTGTGTAGTCACATCAACTTTCTCCTTTTTATTTGTTGTATTTTTCTCAAACCCTTTCTCACAATCTTTAGTATTTTATCCCTTATCTATTCTGAAAGCTTAACACCACCTTGCCTACAGACCATAAAACAATCTTTGACACTATGCCATAGCAGAGCATAATCTACTACTCTAAATTTCAATGCTGTTGTATTTCTGTCTGTATTCTTAACCTTTGACCACAACTTACACAGTGGCATAATCATTGCTTATTAATATATGGACATTCCTTACCCCTTCCACATTGGTTAAAACCACATCCACAATTCTATTATTTTTGATACAGTCAGTGCTGGCTGAATCCCTCATTGGTCCAAGACCTCTGTCACTACACACACTGTGTCTCTAGAGCTTGAGATCTCCCAGGGTGGTCCTGACCAATTCAGATCACACATCAGTATAGCTCTCTTCCTTGTACCTCACCCTTTATTCTCACCCTAGTCTATTTTCCTGTGATGATATATTTTAAATTGTACCTCTGCTGGGCGAGGTGTTGATTAATTTACCTCTGTTCTCATTTGACTGTCTATGTGATTGAAATGGGTCTATATCACATTGTCGAAGTAATACAAGTTCGAATCACTAAAGTTCGAACTTTAATGATCGAACTGTAATACTTTGAATGTGAAAAAAAAAAAAACATTTTAAGCCCAAAACAAAAAAAAATGCTCGATGCAGGGGGGCAAGCCCCCTTGCACCCCACACACTCCTGCTACTTAAATATACCAATTCCGAAATCACTCTACAGTGTAGGAAACGGAAATATTTTGTTTCCCCACTGTATTGCACTGAAGTGCCATCTCGGAGTTGGTATATTTTAGTGGGGGGTGTAGGGGGCACAACCCCCAATGTGGGGGGTGCAGGGGGCTTGCCCCCTTGCTTACACCCTTTAGTTTTTTTTTTGGGTTGAAAATGCTTTTAACATCAATTCAGACTTTTAATAGTTCGATCACTTGTGTTTGATGTTTAGTGATTCGAACTATTAAAAGTTCGATGATGTGATATAGACCCGATTCAAATACGCACTAGGTTGATGCTGTAGCACCTTGCACAGCTCCCTGTTATGTCATTTGTGTAGTGATTGAGCAAATTGAATGGAAGATCTATGTCTAAGGCTGTTGTGAAGCATATGTTTCTTTAGTGGTGCATTCCTGGTCATGGTTCAGAGGCTATCACATCTCATAGTTGCTACAGCAATTCCTTGGAGATCCCAAAGAGTGTATTGACGCACTCTTTAATTTCCCCTTTTTCTGATTACTTTCAAGTACTGTGATAGGGGAAGTCATTAGCTCCTGCACCTCAGTTAATGTGAGGGACTTATTTTATTCTTATTTGTTTGACAAGCACACTAAATTTATCAATGTATCGTCTCCTCTTCCTCCACCTTCCTAACCCCTTTAATGGGATTGTGTTCCTTTTTCTCTTATTTTTGACTTCAGGTTTGATGCCCTTCTTCTACTTCTCTTCTATCCAAGCTCTTTCTGAATTTCTAAATAACCTATAAATTGGCACCTCTGCCCCACTCCATGTTGTCAGTGACATACATTGCAGTTATGTTTTACCTTCCGAACAGCTGTTTTAGCTTCTCCATTTGTCTAACCAGACTCCCTGTGTTACATAGTGATAATACTCATATGTCATCCAAGCCACCACTGTTGATTCCTTTGTTATGTTCCATGCCTTTTTCTTTTTCTGCCTGCTTCCTGAGTAGTTTCTCTCCTCTTCTACTTCTATGGTATCCTCTCCTTCACTCCATTTCAAATTAAGGATAAAGTGTAAGGGACATGTCTTTCTTCCTCAGGATTCTATAATATTGCCCCTTCAGGGCTAATAACAGAATGTCTGCAAATACTTCTAAAATGTTAGTTTTAACTTGTACTCTTTATTTTTTTTCTACTATTTTGGTAATAA